>NW_025535121.1:0-119944 GCF_020615455.1 Coregonus clupeaformis | reverse complement strand
TTTCTGATTCTTCTTTTCATATTTGTGCAAATCTTTCTAAAACAGAAAATGGGCACAATTCAATGGATATCAATCAACAAAGAGGTAAGAATATGTACTGTAGGCTATAAGAATATGTTGAAGGATAGCTGTATTGGGTGCAGATGACTGAACTGCTCACTTTTGTGTCTGTAGGTATACAGACGAGGAGGCATACAAAGGTATGTCAATTGGGACTTGGTATGTTATGCAGATCAGATTTACCATCCTCCTCCCTTACCTCTTCAGTGAATATGCCATAGGCCTCTACATTATGGACAAGGTATGTTTATAAACTGTTTTAGTAATGTTTTTTTCATTCACATTTACCACAAAAACCAAGGTATGAGTACTGTCATGTGCATGTTTTGTTAATCATCTGTATAACTACTATTTTTGGGATTCACAGACTTCACCCTCCCTACACCTCTGATGAATATAACAGGAAACCTGTTTGATCACCATGCACTGCAAAATCATTCTGACTATGGATATGGAGAACATCAACACATTAACATCAACATGCCAGAGGATATATCCATTGGACTTGGGGCTCTGCTGGGAGTTTACCTCATATTTGGATTTTTTATATTCTGCTTTGCCACTCAAATCATAATAAACACTGACAACTAAAATATTGTGTTATTGTTGTTAGCCCTGTTGGCGGTAGGTGCACTTGAATCAGAAGCCCTGTTGATGGTAGGTACACTTGATTCAGAAGCCCTGGGGCCTCATGTACAAAGACTTGCGTTGAATTCATACTAAAACATTGCGTACGGACGAAGCCATAAATGTGCGTACGCACCAAAAAAATCTGATGTATGAATCTCTGCGTACGCAGCATTCCACATACATTCTCTTTGTACATCCCAATCAACGCGAAATTGAGCGCACATGCACGAGCACCACACCACACCCTGTCTCCTCCCTCAATTAAATCAATTTAAATATGGTAATTAGTCCAATTTGGCAAAAGAAACCTGCAAGAACATGGCTAAAGCAAGCAAGAAACGAAATTTCACTGAAAACGAATTAGAGGTGCTACTATCAGAGGTAGAAACAAGAAAAAATATTTTATTTGGAAATCTGTCCTCTGGAATTAATAACAAAAGAAAGAAAAAAGAGTGGGCGAGTTTGTCTGATGCCGTCAACGCGGTGGGATCTGAGAGTCGCACCGTAAATGAACTGAAGAAGAAATGGTCAGACATAAAGGTGGAAGTTAAGCGGAGAACTGCTGCGCACCGACAAAGTGTGGGCAGAACAGGCGGTGGTACAGGGACCGATGAACTTGCACCCTTTGATCAGAGAGTTGCCTCTATTGTAGGAGACACGTTAATCTCTGGAATCGTATCCGCTGATGTAGGAGACTCGGATATACTACAGGACTGCCAGCAAGGTGACTCAGATTTATTTCCTTAACTTTGATATACATAGCCAGCCACCGTTTAATTTTAAATGCATGCAATATAGCAAAAGGTACACGAGAGATTTCACGTATCCACTGCTTTTATTGCAAATGCGTGTACCCATTAATAAGGAACAGACTCAAATTACTGTTAAGATGTGCCTGTGTTTAATTGGACTTAGGAACCGCAGGAACGTCCACTGGCACGCACTCAGAGTCCGCACCACCTGAGCAGCCAGAGCCCATTCAGTCCAGCGTCTCCCGTGTCTCTAATGTTCCCCCCAGTGCTGAAGCCCGTCCATCTGGCCGTGTCTTGACGCATGCTGTTCTGGAGTCACAACAACAAATTGTTAGGGCCATTGAAGAAATGAACAGTCACCTTAAAAATGTCACTGACGCACTCACAGAAATAAGCCATTCATTAAAAGAATTGGTCAAAAAATGAACTTTGTGTCTGAGTACCATTTATATTGTCGCAATTACACGTTGATGGGCCTGAATGGCTTGTTGATTGTGCTGCACATATACTGGTCCTGGGTCAGGGTCATCTGGCGGTGCCCCCACCTCACCAAGGGGTATGCCATGCCTGTGCGCGACATTGTGCAGCACTCCACAGGCCAGTATGATGCGGCAAACCTTGTCAGGGCGGTATAACAGCATCCCCCGGTCCTGTCAAGGCAGCGCCACCGACATTTCAGCTGCCCAATCGCCCGCTCCACAACTGACCGAGTGCGGGAATGGGCATCATTGTATCTGCGCTCTCGGTCAGTTTGTGGGTTGGTGAGGGGGTTAACAGCCACGTCTTTAGTGGATAACCACTGTCTCCTGATGGGCAGTAATAATAATTACAGACACAAACATTTTACTTTTAGATAGAACCATACATTTAAATGCATAACTTACCAAGTAGCCACCCATCGCGCACCCTGCCAGCTTGGAGTCTCATCCCAACCATGCTGTTTGTAAGGATATATGAATCATGGGTTGACCCAGGCCACCTTGCCACAATATTTGTTAGGCGCATTTGTGCATCACATATAATCTGCACATTTATTGAATGGAAATGTTTCCGATTCACATATGCAAATTCGTCTTCAGATGGCGCCTTTATAGCAATATGTGTGCAGTCGATCGCTCCGATTACATTAGGAAAACCGGCTATCGCTGCAAATTGCGCTTTGATGTTTGGCTGGTCACCTGCATCGTATGGGAACGTTATATACCTGGTAGACAAGCGGATGATGCCGTCCCCATACAGGTGGCATTGCACGGCTCAAACACGACTGGCTTATTCCTGAGCGGTCTGCCAGTTCTCTTTGGAAAGAACCGGTTGCTAGGAAACCAAGTGTAGTAAGCACCTGTAAAGGAACGGGTAATGCGTGGCTCCTCACTGTCTCTCTTTCCAAATTCGGACCCAACTCAGCGCAGAGCTCCAAGAGTATAGCCCTTGGAAATCTGAAACGGCTGATGAGCCAGTCATCGTCGTGGGCCAGAAAATCACCGTGGTCCCTAAAAACTCGTTCTCTCCGGATTTGTCCATTTGTACATGGGAATTTAACCGCAAAATGTATTGTTATGTGCACTACGTCATCACGCTCAGACTTTTATCTGGAACAAGTCAATTTGATGGAAACACATCTCTGGTGGGAAAATGCGCATATTGTTTTTATGCAGATTCTACAATATTCGCATGAAAATCTGTTGCCAATTGGATGGAAACCTAGATACTGACATTATAATCCTCACACAGTATTTATCTTTCTCTCTCTTGCTCTGTCTTTGTCTCTGTCTCTCTCTCTCTTTCGCTCTCTAATTAACAATGTCACAAATGTAAAGAAAAATCATAAATCATATACTAGATTTTTATAACCTAACTAAGCTAAATGCCTAACTATTGATTTATGTTTAGTATAAGTTAGCTTTATATTGAAGATTCGGACGATGCACGTCAATACCTCTTCAACAGAACATGCCAGAATGATATAAGTGACATATTCTAAATCAGCTCACGATAACGAACAAGCTCTGTTCCGTTTTCAAAAAGTGACTTTATAGTCATTTCAATGGCAGATTCTCTGTGTACTTTAAGTTTACGGACCTTCTTAAAAGTGCATTTGTTAACTGAAAAACTGAAATAGCTTTGCAACCACATGACATAGAACTCTCAAACCAACTGTAATATGTTCAGGGACAATCAACGGCAATTAATTTATTTTTATTTTTACTTTGGCTATTTTCTATCCATTTAAATTGTATACATAAAAAATGCTTCCTTCAAACGTCAATAACTTCCACCCAATAATAAGCCCCCCTCCCCGGGGCTTGGCCCACACTCCCTGGGGAGGCCACAGACCTCCCTGGCCCTCTGGAGCTATCTCATTCAATGCAATGAAGTGTGGATAAAAGGCTGGAGTAACTATGAGTCTCTTAAAAGGATAATCCACCCAAACCACTAATTCCTATGATTAACAGTGTTTAACAGTGTTAAATAACACTAGTATGTGAAAACAATATTTTTGTGAACAAGTGTTTCATTTTGTCGCTATACCAAGGTTTGTAGCAACATTTGAAAATTGTGGTGGAAATCTGTTGCAGCTCAAGTCGTCCACAATGCAAGGCTACACTGTTTAGATTGAGCATACCTAAACAAAATATATACTTTGTCATGACAATATGAACATATGAAAAATCAGTGCCCGTAATTGCCCAAATTCAGTGCCCGACCTCACTAATGCTCTTGTGGCTGAATGGAAGCAAGTCCCCGCAGAAAGCTCAGAGCTTTCTGTGGTGGTGGGGCAGCCAGCGGAAAATATGGAGCGTAGGGGTTGGAAATGTTCTCTAGTTGCGCCGTGATTGGCTCAGTGTTCTGTTACTCATGGGGACACTACGTCACCGCAAAATCTATGGGGAGAGCTCGGAAATTCAAGCCTCTTGGGTGCTGCTATAAAGTTACATTAGAAGTGCCCATACAAGAAGGCTCAAGGTCATTGGCCACAGATAAAATGACGTCAAATAATGTTATATCTACCGTAGCTTTGATTGGACTGATCATGTCAACATCATGCTGTGTTCATTTGAAGAGGAAGGTGGCACGGCGGTCCTTGTGGGCAAATTTTGTCATCAAACTTTGTCATCAAAGTCTGGCATTCTCTGGATTTAGGGTGCTTTCAAGACAACTGCGTACTCGGAAAAAACAAGGTTAAATCAGCCTGTCAGTGATCTTCAGGTTGGAGCTCTAGAAAGAGGCCTGAGTTCACGACTTGGAATTCTGAGTTGGATGACCGTTCAAAGCGTATTTTCCCCGTCGGAGCTGACAAAATTTGCCCACAAGGAAATTCCAAGTTAACACAGGTGAGAGTGTTGACGAGGACAAGGCTGGAGATCACTCTGTCATGCTGATTGAGTTATAATAACAGACTGGAAGCTTTAAAAGGATGGTGGTGCTTGAAATCATTGTTCTTCCTCTGTTAACCATGGTTAACTGCAAGGAAACACTTGCCGTCATCATAGCTTTGCACAAAAAGGGCTTCACAGGCAAGGATATTGCTGCTAGTAAGATTGCACCTAAATCAACCATTTATCGGTCATCAAGAAATTAAAGGAGATGGGGTCAATTGTTGTGAAGAAGGCTTCAGGGCGCCCAAGAAAGTCCAACAAGCTCCAGGACCGTCTCCTAAAGTTGATTCAGCTGTGGGATCGGGGCACCACCAGTGCAGAGCTTGCTCAGGAATGGCAGCAGGCAGGGGTGAGTGCATTTGTACGCACAGTGAGGCAAAGACTTTTGGAGGATGGCCTGGTGTCAAGAAGGGCAGCGAGGAAGCCATTTCTCTCCATGAAAAACATCAGGAACAGACTGATATTCTGCAAAAGGAATCCCCTTTCCGATTGGATGGGGAATCCGGAAAAAAGCTTGTCCGGAGAAGACAAGGTGAGCGCTACCATCAGTCCTGTGTCATGCCAACAGTAAAGCATCCTGAGACCATTCATGTGTGGGGTTGCTTCTCAGCCAAGGGAGTGGGCTCACTCACACTTTTGCCTAAGAACACAGCCATGAATAAAGAATGGTACCGACAAATACTCCGAGAGCAACTTCTCCGAACCATCCAAGAACAGTTTGGTGACGAACAATGCCTTTTCCAGCATGTTGGAGCACCTTGCCAAAAGGCAAAAGTGATAACTAAGTGGCTCGGGGAACAAAACATCCACATTTTGGGTCCATGGCCAGGAAACTCCCCAGACCTTAATCCCATTGAGGACTTGTGGTCAAGAATTTTACATTTTACATTTTCTAGCAGACGCTCTTATCCAGAGCGACTTACAGTTAGTGAGTGCATACATTTTTTAATCCTCAAGAGGCGGGTGGACAAACAAAAACCCTGCAGTTCTGCAGTTGGGACAGCTTTATGTAGGCTCTATCAGTTTGTGGGCACCGTTTGTCACCGTTATAGTGCAATCAATGTATTGTTTAGTGTTGTGTTGTGGCTTTGCTGGCATGCATCTGGAAGAAAAAAAAATGCCGGAGTTTGCCGCACCAACATTGACATGCTAAAATCACCAATGGGTGGGTCAAGCATAACATTACAACCCTGTTACCCATAGATAGAAGGTCTAGAATGATTTCAACAATTTACATTTGTTTGGCAAACTTGCATTCCATTCCCCCTGTCACACAGGGATTTCTGGTCGATTCAACATTAAATAGTCAACCCTGTTACAGTCAACCCAGTTACTTTATTTGGCACTTAATAGGCAATTACTATGGTATGTATTTCTTACTCCAGATGGGGAAAACATGTTTTTTATTAAGTTGAACATGTGCTCTTTATGGCAGAATGTTAAAATGAGGTGAAATAAAAGTTAAACTCCCCAAAAGGCACTCAGTTGAAGCTATTTCAATCTGATATTTCTCCTATGGTCTAAAATAGATGTGTATAGATGACTCTCTAATATAACATGTCACACATTGTAGCAAACTGATGGAATGTTAGGTGTCTCATTGAAAGTCTAACATCTACCATGACTACTGGATGTTTCAATTCTAATACAGAACAAAACAATCGACACCGTAACAACAATATTGCTTTTTTAATTCATTATTTTATTAAAGCTTAAAACTTTGCAAACAAAAATGACATCATCAAACATCACTGGCCTGACTTGAGCAGCTCTGCCCGGGGATTGAGCCAACAACTTAGTTGCTACCGGTCCGGTTCAGGCTACCTGCAGACCTTCTCCCAGACCCCCTCCCAGACCTCCTCCTCAGCACCTCCCCTTAACACCTCCTAAGACCAGCAGTGGGAACTGAACTAGCAACCGTGGCGTTGCTAGGCTCTACTCTCAGGGACCATCTCCTGTCAAGACACTTAATCCTGAAATGGCTCTTCGTCCGAGGGGTGCTGCTCCATCGCTGTCCCTGTGCCTCTCAACTTGTGTCATCATTTATTGGGAGTTATCTTCTAGGTCTATGACAGGAGGGGTCCATGTCAAACCATGTCCATTTGGGGATATTTTCTAGGACAGGTGAGGTGGTGGAAATGATCAGAGTTGCGTTCAACTTGAAGAATAATAATAATAATAATAATAATAATAATAATATGCCATTTAGAAGACGCTTTTATCCAAAGCGACTTACAGTCATGCGTGCATATTTTTTTTTGTGTATGGGTGGTCCCGGGGATCGAACCCACTACCTTGGCGTTACAAGCGCCGTGCTCTACCAGCTGAGCTACAGAGGACCACGTAAAGATGAGAATTTCTGGTCTGGGGAGGAGAGTTGCTGACCTTAGACAGTTTGTTGCCTTGATTAAGAGGATACTTGCTGGCTTGAGGAGCTTAAAAAGGCATGAAGAACTGAAGAGGAGGAGGAATTATTGGGCGACACTGTGGCTTTGTTGAGTTCCAGCTCTCAGCAGACAGCAGGTTAGGAATGCTGTAAGAAATCACAGAGACAGGTAAGTATCTATATACATTTGTGTTGCATGTACACTAAACCCTCACATTTGGATAATGTCACTTTTTAAAGTGGCAACATATATATTAACAGTGTAAAACATCAATACATTTGAAAACATTCTTTACCCCATCTTAATTCTCTTCCAGATGCCTGGATTTTTCTTTTTCTTACAGTTTGGCTCTGCTGTCTCAGCCTCTTCTTGAGCCTCTATCTGCTGTCTCTCTGCCACCCCTGCTGGCTCTCTGGCCCCCCCCTGCTGGCTCTCTGGCCCCCCCCTGCTGGTTCTCTGGCCCCCCCTGCTGGTTCTCTGCCCCCCCTGCTGGCTCTCTGGCCCCCCTGCTGGTTTTCTGGCCCCCCTGCTGGCTCTCTGCCCCCCTGCTGGTTCTCTGGCCCCCCTGCTGGTTCTCTGGCCCCCCTGCTGGCTCTCTGCCCCCCTGCTGGTTCTCTGGCCCCCCTGCTGGTTCTCTGCCCCCCTGCTGGTTCTCTGGCCCCCTGCTGGTTCTCTGCCCCCTGCTGGCTCTCTGGCCCCCCCTGCTGGTTCTCTGCCCCCTGCTGGTTCTCTGCCCCCCCTGCTGGTTCTCTGGCCCCCCCTGCTGGTTCTCTGCCCCCCCTGCTGGCTCTCTGACCCCCCCTGCTGGCTCTCTGACCCCCCCTGCTGGCTCTCTGCCGACCCCTGCTGGTTCTCTGGCCCCCCCTGCTGGTTCTCTGCCCATGCCTGCGGCCTCCTTGGCCTCTCCTGCTGGCCATCTCCAGATCCAACGGGCTCTTGGCTTAAGCTCTTGGTTGGACAGCGGGTGATGTACTGGGTGCTGCACTTCTTGATTAGAGCATCAGCCTCCAGATTCATCTGCTCCAGCCATTTCTCCTGCTTTTCATTTAGGGACTGTTCCTTCATCCTCTCCCGCTCCTCTTTACGTTTGTTGTTTTCTAAGCAGGGACTGGGCTCTCCACTGCTTATGATAATCCTCCAGCTTCTTCCTTATCTCCTCATCCTTCAGGAGCTCCTTCCTCTTCTCCCTCTCTCTCTCGGCCCGGGTGATGTGGGTTGTTTTCACTATGTGTCCAGGGATGACTGGGAGGGGAGAAGAAGCAGAGTTCACATTCAACTTAGGGGATCAGGTATCAACTTATATGTAATGGACACAGGGAATTAAGAACAGAACCCCCAATTGGATCTCAATGATTCTATACTCATTTCAATTGAGCAAGGCATGGTATTTGTCAATAAAGTGCAATAATTCCCATCCTGAATTGACCTGACCCTAAATTTAACATGAGTCCCAAATGGCACCTATTCCTTATATTTTGCCAGGGCCGGCCCTAGGCATATACGATCGCTTAGGGCCCCATGGCAACTAGACCCCCCCCCCCCCCGTCAAAACAAGTCATTTACATATTTTTTTGTGTATTTCTTAGGAACTATTTCGGGGTCTCAACTAACTCTTGAGAGTTAGAATAGTAAATGACACCAGGTACAATTTCTAAACTTGGTTGTTAAATCAGCAGTATTTTTCTTGTATGTCAGTCAGTCACTCAATTAGCCATGTTAGCTAACATATTTTAGATTGGTAATTTAGTCTAGCCAGCTAACTTGTAGTAATCATGATCGAATTACGGACCAGGCACGAAGGGCACGTGCCCAGGGGCCTTGACCTGCAGTGAGCCCCCATTGATTTTGTTAGTCACTGTCATTCAGATATCATCTTAACATGGCATTAGTCATGGCAAAATGTGTAGAATTGCAGGAAATTAGCTTCAAAACTGAAAACATTTATCTCCATCCCATGGCAAAATGTGCAGAACTACCAGTAATTAGCTTTAAAACTGCAAGATTTTCTTTCAACCCCATGGCAAAATGTGTAGAATTTAAGGAAATTAGTGTAACCAACTACACATATCCCTCCAGAAGAAAGGCACACGGACAACCACACTTCAGGTTGACTCGGTTTTTAACTGCAGTAAAAGATATCAAACAGTGATGACAGGCATTGACAGGACGGTCACAGCCACACGTTCACTGGTTATTGAGCTACAGTGGTCCTCTGTAGCTCAATTGGTAGAGCATGCCGCTTGTAACGCCAGGGTAGTGGGTTCGATCCCTGGGACCACCCATACCTAAAAATGTCTGCACGCAGGACTGTAAGTCGCATTGGATAAAAGCGTCTGCTAAATGTCATATTTAGGTAGGACACAAGTTATCTTTTAGATAGGAGCAACAGTAGTGATACATACCCTCATTGTGAAGTAATATTCATCCATAAATACAGAGCACAAGTACAACCCTTTTATAAAAACATTTTAAGGTAGTAAGAAAATAAACATTCACCTAATTTCAATAAGTCACCTTCTAGCAAATCACCTGCTGGCAATAGCTAGCGTGTGACGTTGAAGTACAGTGACCAACGGTGCTAGTTAGCTCATCATTAACATGGCTAGCTTAGCCAGCAAAAACTTGGTTAAACTTGCTGAAATAGGTCGTCAATACATTAACGGCAAAATAAATATATACATAGCCACATTTACTATTGACTTTAGGATATATGAACCAGTTTTCCAAAAACACTTATGTTATACAGTTTTAAACCGTTTTTTATATACAGAGGAAAGAGACACGAACCTGCTCTCAGAATATTTCTCTCAGACTGAGGAGCAGGCAGACCAACTTCCCACATAGGGGAGAAGCATTCAAAACCCACTAGTTGTTCTTTCAAAAGAAAATAGTACAAAAAATGGTAAGTCCGAAGACCTCTCGTATTACCAACCTTACTACAATGGCAGCAAATATGTTTATGAATTCAGTAACACAAAATTAAAGGGAACTTTATTTACATCACCCCTTTTCCTGAAGTGAATGGTTTCACCCACTACTCTACCGCGAACTGCTGCGTTCTTTGACTTCAACTTTGAGCGCGAAGTTGATGGAAACTGTACATTTTGACTTTGTTACATAAGGATACGGCTAAAGGCTTTAAAAACTGGTCTTCTAGGGCGTTGGGTATAGAGAATAAAAGGGCCAGATTTCCGGCCGTTGTAGAATAGATTCAGGGCATTATGTACAGACAATGATATCGAAGGATTTGAGTACAGTGCACGTAAACCTAAGCTAACTTGTGCTTGCTAAGGGGCAATGGTAATTAGCCAACGACAACAGCCATTAGGTTGCAGCTAGCTGGTTGCAATGATCCGGTGTTAGGGTCCAGTGTTTCCGGCAGAAAATCCAATATGCTCTGGGTCGATAGCAGGCTGTGCAGACTGGCCGACACATTTTCCAGGCAAGAGCTAGAGCTGGCTGGTGGGTAGTGCAGGCCACGGACAATGGTGAGGAACGCTAACGGTGGCTAATAGCAAGTAGCTAGCTAGCTGGCTACCACAGCCATTCGGTTGCAGCTAAACTAGTTTCAGCTCAAGGTTCTTGATAAAAGTTATAAGGAAATAATAGAATCCTTTCCACATTGGGTGAGGCTGGTTGCAGGAAAGTATATTTTAGTTAAAGAATGAAAAGTAAAATTGAGAAATATATACAAAACAGACAACAACAAAAAAAGGCTATTTACACAAGGACACTACAGAAAACAAGACCGCACTGCTACGCCATTTTGGATTTTTGCAAACAAAAATGACATCATCAAACATCACTGGCCTGACTTGAGCAGCTCTGCCCGGGGATTGAGCCAGCAACTTAGTTGCTATTGGTCCGGTTCAGGCTACCTGCAGACCTTCTCCCAGACCTCCTCCTCAGCACCTCCCCTTAACACCTCCTAAGACCAGCAGTGGGAACTGAACTAGCAACCGTGGGGCTGCTAGGCTCTACTCTCAGGGACCATCTCCTGTCATTGTGCCCTAGAGCAAGACACTTAATCCTGAAATGGCTCTTCGTCCGAGGGGTGCTGCTCCATCGCTGTCCCTGTGCCTCTCAACTCGTGTCATCATTTATTGGGAGTTATCTTCTAGGTCTAGGACAGGAGGGGTCCATGTCAAACCATGTCCATTTGGGGATATTTTCTAGGACAGGTGAGGTGGTGGAAATGATCAGAGTTGCGTTCAACTTGAATAAAGATGAGAAACTCTGGTCTGTGGAGCCACTGGACTGAGGGGAAGACTTCTGTTTAAACCATGTCCATTTGGGGATATTTTCTAGGACAGGTGATGTGGTGAGGAGAGATGAATTCAACGGATAAAGATGAGAAACTCTCGTCTGGGGAGGAGAGTTGCTGACCTTAGACGGTTTGTTGCCTTGATTAAGAGGATACTTGCTGGCTTGAGGAGCTTAAAGAGGCCTGATGACTTGAAGAGGAGGAGGAATTATTGGGCGACACTTGTGTTTATTACCAGCGTAACCCCAGTGGCACTGTGGCTTCGTTGAGTTCCAGCTCTCAGCAGACAGCAGGTTAGGAATGCTGTAAGACATCACAGAGACGGGTAAGTATCTACATACATGTGTGTTGCATGTACACTAAACACTCACATTTGGATAATGTCACTTTTTAAAGTGGCAACATATATATTAACAGTGTAAAACATCAATACATTTTGAAGCATTCTTTACCCCATCTTAATTCTCTTCCAGATGCCTGGATATGTCTTTTTCTTGGAGTCTGGCTCTGCTGTCTCAGCCTCTTCTTGAGCCTCTAGCTGCTGGCTCTCTGCCCCCCCTGCTGGCTCTCTGCCCCCCGCTGCTGGTTCTCTGCCCCCCCTGCTGGTTCTCTGGCCCCCCCTGCTGGTTCTCTGCCCCCCCCTGCTGGTTCTCTGCCCCCCCCTGCTGGCTCTCTGCCCCCCCTGCTGGCTCTCTGCCCCCCTGCTGGCTCTCTGTCCCCCACTGCTGGTTCTCTGCCCCCCCCTGCTGGTTCTCTGCCCATGCCTGTTGCCTCCTTGGCCTCTCCTGCTGGCCTTCTCCAGATCCAATGGGCTCTTGGCTTAAGCTCTTGGTTGGACAGCGGGTGATGTACTGGGTGCTGCACTTCTTGATTAGAGCATCAGCCTCCAGATTCATCTGCTCCAGCCATTTCTCCTGCTTTTCATTTAGGGACTGTTCCTTCATCCTCTCCCTCTCCTCTTTACGTTTGTTGTTTTCTAAGCAGGGACTGGGCTCTCCACTGCTTATGATAATCCTCCAGCTTCTTCCTTATCTCCTCATCCTTCAGGAGCTCCTTCCTCTTCTCCCTCTCTCTCTCGGCCCGGGTGATGTGGGTTGTTTTCACTATGTGTCCAGGGATGACTGGGAGGGGAGAAGAAGCAGAGTTCACATTCAACTTAGGGGATCAGGTATCAACTTATATGCAATGGACACAGGGAATTAAGAACAGAACCCCCAATTGGATCTCAATGATTCTATACTCATTTCAATTGAGCAAGGCATGGTATTTGTCAATAAAGTGCAATATTTTGTCTTCCCATTGCAAAGTGTATATTTGGAGGAAATGTACTCAAAAACCTAAACAAAATGTTGCTTAGGGCCCCCAAAAGGCTATGGTGCACTACTTTTTACCAGGGTCATTGAGATCCAGTTGGGTTTTCAATTCTACATTCCCTGTGTACATTACATTTAAGTTGATACCAGATCAGCTTGTCCATTTTGGGTCAGTAGTTTATATTGAAACAATGATGCAACATGATGACTGGTGTGTAACTTATGTGTGTGTAGAAGAGACTAAAGATGATGATGATGATGTCATAAGCAGAGGGAAAACAGGTCTTACCAACGTTGATGATCTTATGGCCCTCCTCCTTCTCTCTCTTGATACGTTCTCTCTATCTTTCTGAGGTTCCTCTTCTCCCACCTCTTATTCACCCAGCCCACAGATCTCCTTCGGATACTTTTATCGGGTGGGACAAGATCCTCCTTGTCATCTTCATTCTTCTTCTCCTCTTCAGGGTTCTCCTCCTCCTCTTCAGGGTTCTCCTCCTCCTCTTCAGGGTTCTCCTCCTCCTCTTCAGGGTTCTCCTCCTCCTCTTCAGGGTTCTCCTCCCCCTCTTCAGTGTTCTCTAACTCACCCCTCTTGTACTTCTCAAGGATCTCCCTTATTTCATCTTCCACCATCTCCTCCCTTTTGTTAGCCTCTATCATCTTCTCCCTCTCTCTGATTAAAGCTAAATGGCCTTCAATGGCTCTCTTTCTCTCCTCCTCTCTCTCCTCCTCTCTCTCCTCCTCTCTCTGACTCTCCTCCTCTCTTAGTCTGAACCTTTCTTTCTGTCTAGCAATTTCAATCTCTCGTTTTTTTATCCTGCTCCTCTTGTCGTCTTGCCCTCTCCTGTTTTCTTTCCATCTCCAGCAGTCTTTCCTCCTTCTCCCTCCTGATTTGTTGTCCTCTTTCCATTTGTTCTCGTTCCCCCTTCAACACTTCTAACCTCCTCTGTTTACGCCTGTTGAAGACTTCCCGTGCTTTTGCTTTAACATTAACTACTACATGCTTCTTTCTTTCTTCTCTCTTCTTCTTCTTCAATTTTTTTCTGTCTCTTCTCCATACTCTTCCTTTCTAGCTCCTTGCATCTCTTGTTCTCTCTTTCTTCCACTTCCATCTCTATTTGCTTCTGTTTGTGTCTCTCCTCTTCTTCTCCTCCCTCCATCTCCTTCTTCTTCTCCTCTTCTTGTTGTCCCTGTTTTGGTATTTTCTCTTTTCTCGTTCTTTCTACCTCTTTCTGTGTGTCGTTCTCACCCTCTGTCTTCTCCTCCATGGCCATTTGGTTCTGTTTCAAATCAAATCAAATCAAATTTTATTGGTCACATGCGCCGAATACAACAGGTGCAGACATTACAGTGAAATGCTTACTTACAGCCCTTAACCAACAGTGCATTTATTTTAAACAAAAAAGTAAGAATAAAACAACAACAAAAAAGTGTTGAGAAAAAAGAGCAGAAGTAAAAATAAAGTGACAGTAGGGAGGCTATATATACAATAGAATAAAGTGACAGTAGGGAGGCTATATATACAGGGGGTACCGTTGCATAGTCAATGTGCGGGGGCACCGGCTAGTTGAGGTAGTTGAGGTAATATGTACATGTGGGTAGAGTTAAAGTGACTATGCATAAATACTTAACAGAGTAGCAGCAGCGTAAAAAGTATGGGGTGGGGGGGCAGTGCAAATAGTCCGGGTAGCCATGATTAGCTGTTCAGGAGTCTTATGGCTTGGGGGGTAGAAGCTGTTGAGAAGTCTTTGGACCTAGACTTGGCACTCCGGTACCGCTTGCCGTGCGGTAGCAGAGAGAACAGTCTATGACTAGGGTGACTGGAGTCTTTGACAATTTTGAGGGCCTTCCTCTGACACCGCCTGGTATAGAGGTCCTGGATGGCAGGGAGCTTTGCCCCTGTGATGTACTGGGCCGTACGCACTACCCTCTGTAGTGCCTTGCGGTCAGAGGCCAAGCAGTTGCCATACCAGGCGGTGATGCAACCAGTCAGGATGCTCTCGATGGTGCAGCTGTAGAATTTTTTTGAGGATCTGAGGACCCATGCCAAATCTTTTAGTCTCCTGAGGGGGAATAGGCTTTGTCGTGCCCTCTTCACGACTGTCTTGGTGTGTTTGGACCATGATAGTTCGTTGGTGATGTGGACACCAAGGAACTTGAAGCTCTCAACCTGTTCCACTACAGGTTAACACTTCCATGTATACTCGTCTGTTTCCATATTTTCTAATTCTGTCAGCTGTTCCTTGATATTCTTGAAGATTTCCTCCAGATCAGACGTCTTGTTGTCATTGGTGAGGGCTGTCTCTCTCCATCTCTCTCTCCATCTCCATCTCTCTCTCTGTCTCTATCAAATTTTCTCTCTGGTCCACTCGTCTTTCAATCTAAACTGTTCTTTCATTCTCGCAACCTCTCTGTCTAACACTAGTACATTTTTGTTAACCTGTTTCACTCTTTCATTCTGTCTTCTAAACGCTTCTTTCGCTCTTTGAAATTTTATTTTGTATTGAATCTCTTTTGTTGTCATGTCTTCTTTCAATCTCTCAACCTCTCTCTCTAACTCTTACCTTTTTGTTAACCTGTTTGACTTCCTCATTCTCTGCAATACGCATGTCTCTTTTTCTTTCAAATGCTATTTCCTGTTCAATCTCTTTCAATCTCTCAATCTCTCGTTCTAACGCTTTTATCGTTTCCTCTGCCTGGTTAGGTTCAGGACCTAGGATTGGGTTAAGGTTAGGGTAATGGTTAGGTTCAGGACCTAGGTGTCACAACTTCTGCCGAGGCTGCCTCCCCTCCTTGTTCGGGCAGGTTTCGGCGTTCGTCGTCACCGGCTTACTAGCTACTGCCGCTCCCGTTCTCATCACTCCACATGTCTGGTCTTGTCTTGTCAATCACACACACCTGGTGCTCATCCCCTAATTAGTCTGTGTATAAGTGTTCCCTCTGCCCCCTTGTCTTTGTGGTCCTCTGTAGCTCAGCTGGTAAGCACGCGCTTACGCCAAGGTAGTGGGTTCATCCTCCCCTCCTTTTCCTTTGGATAAGCCTGATCAGTGATTGTTCTATGTGGGAAGAGAGTGGCTCGGTTGAGCTACGCTCTCGTTTATTTGCCAGGGTAGATTTTCCCCTGTGCCTTTACATTTCTTGTATTTCCTGAGACTGTGTTTGGTCAGGGAGGATTGTTTCCCCTGTACCTGTTTCGTTTGCCGCTGTACGGCACATTGTATGTCTGGAAGGAATAACTCTGCATCCTGTTATGTTGCTCCTGCGCCTGACTCCGTCCATCATTCACCACACTAGGGCTGGGTTAAGGTTAGGGTAATGGTTATGTTCAGGACCTAGGGTTGGGTTAAGGTTAAGGTTAGGGTCAGGACCTAGGGTTGGGTTAAGGTTAGGTATAGTTTCAGTGAGGTTAAGGTAAGGGTTAAGGTGAGAGAAAGTCATAAAAGTTATATTTACCCGGCATTTTATATTTACCTGGCATTTTCAGCCGGGTAAATATACACTGCCTTTTAATAATAACAATGTCATATCTTACCTGGGCCAGTTGTAGTTTCGTTATCAGCAGATCCACCAGTTGTTTGAGTCTGTTGATCTCCTCCATTTTTCTCTGTCTCTCTGCCTCCCTCACTCTCTGTCTCTCTGCCTCCCTCAGTCTCTCTGCCTCCCTCAGTCTCAGGATCTCAGCCTTCCACTCTTTCATTACACCCCTTTCTACTCTTCTTCTGCTCCTTTCATCCTTTAAAAGGGCTCTGAGATTGTCTGTCTCAGACTGTAATTTTTCAACCATCTCGTCCTTCTCCATTCCACCATTCCTCTTCTTCTTCTCCTCCCAGAGGCACACTTGAAGTCTGTCCATCTCCTTCTTCTGATTTCGGATCGTTCGATCCTTCCCCATCACCTCAAGCATGTGGGCTTCCTTCTCTGTACAGCACTTCTTCTCTTCTCTCAGGAACTCAACCTCCATCTCTGCCTGCTTGTAGCTGGGAGCAAAGGAATGGCAACACATTATTTAGGAAGTGAACTCTGACAATTTATTACAATATTTAAATAATAATTCAACTTCTGCTCAATTACACTGCCTTTAATCACACAACTCACACAACTGTGACTTACAGTACGTGAATGTGATGAGTTGACTGTCCATGATGGCCAGAGGTGGGTAATGTGTGGCTCTGGTCCAGGCGTTACGTACGGCTTGCTGACACTGAGCCTTTCTTCATCAAGCCGTGCGTAATGCCCTGGACCAGAGCTAGGTTATGTGACGAATGACTTACAGACTGTTCCACATGATAGGAGGGGGTAAGAAGACAATCCCTTCAGGAGACTGAGATCGTCCAGAAGAAGAAGACGTTTCCATCTCCTCAGAGAAATTAAAAGTTCCCCCCTTAGAGCACGGCCTACTTTCTCTGTCACAAAATAACACAAAGTGAATGGAGATCACAGCTCAACATGTTAAAGGAGCAAGCAGTAGTTCAAACCACAAAGCTGCCACACCGTCACCTTTTTGGATAAACAGCTTGGGGATGGGGGCTGGAGTAATTCATAGATGTAACAAAGACTAACCATCCATGAGATCAAAATGATCGTTTTAACCATATTGTTTAAGCTATACAGTGTTTGTTTACAATTACATTGGAGTGAAACAAACTCATATTTTGGGTTCTGATGGGGTTAGATAGTTGAACTAAGCTCATGAGACATTTAGGAGAGTCAATGGGTATATATCATTAATTATAAAGTTCAAAATAGATGTAGCAATTGCAGATGGCCTCTTAAAAGACTGAGATTGCCATTCAATCAGTAAGAATATGAACCTTTTTCAATCCAATGTAAAGAGTAGTGTTGCATCAATCTGTTTGGCATTGAACTGTGATATCCCATTGGGCACAGATGTCGGTTTAACATCTAGTTTTGATTTACATTTGGTTGAGTGTCAACTAAGTGAAGTAGGCTAGCGGATGGTTAATGCTTTGTAAACTTTGCTAAATATTTGACTCACCTCAAATCACTCTTGTCAAATCGCAGTTTTAGTGTGGAACTGAATAATATATTTCAGTTCCACACTAAATATATGTGTCCAAAAGTTGATATTATTTAGCTACTCATAATTGATAAAGACATTATGAACTATTTTCACTTTACTTTTATTTAGTGTATTTTTGCCTAAGGTTATCTGGTAGCCTATGTTCTGTGATTTCTCTTTGTATGGACCTAACGTTCAATGAAATACAAAACAGCAACCACAACGTACAAACGTTTCCCACACAAATACATATGTGGGTGTGTAGTGAGTACACAAAATAATAACATAACAGCTGTAGTGTATTAAGATTATGACTTTGATAAGGTTTTAAGTGGAACCTGAGAGGATGTTTATTTAGAAGAAAGGGAGCCGTTTTTAGGGTGACGCCCCATATAAGACAGGGGATTGGACAGTAGAGGGAGCCACCCATATTTTGGGGAATATTATAAGTACTGGATGGAGACAAAGAAGAGCAGAGCGGCCATTGCAATTTGGGAAACACTGCTCTCCGGATGCTACATACATCTGTACACTTATGCTGAAATCTTGTGATATGAATAAAACTTATGATCAAAGTTCAGTATAAGCGGACTCCTTTGTTTAACAGCAATAATTAGCAACATTGACTCGACACTACACAGCCATAACAGTACAAACAAACATACATCTCGTGCACCTGTCCAGTGCGAACTGTTCCGTGCGTCACCATCACTAACTGCTGGACTACACCTGGAATAGCAGCGATGGGACAGGACTGGAACTACCAGTTGGATATCACGAAATTGGGGAGAAAAAGGGGTAAAAGTACCACAAGAGAAAATGTATATATATATATACATTTATATATTAAAATATATATATTATTATTATTATTATTATTTTTATGTTCCCTGGGGCATCAAAATCCATTTGATCAGTTTTCAATTGGCCACCGTTGCCTCAAGACCCGCCTATTCCAATTAATTATAAACTCTTATTGGTTTGTCCCTGTGACAGTCATTCGTAACCTCCTGATGGTTGCCTGTTGATTGTCGTGCGCCATCGTTGCATATCGTGAGCTGGAGGAGCGTTCGTCCAACTCCTCATCGAAGTGAATGGCAGCGGCGCATCATCCATCCGCTGAAAGGATAGTTTGCGACGCGACAAGCGTTTGGGGAGTACATTCATTGAAACGGAATGACTCTTTTTAAATTCTAGGGGGACTCTTGCTCCATGGTAAAATCTCAGCAGCGATGTCTCTGCTGTGCGTCAGAGGTTGGTTCTATTCCTCTTCCCTGTTCTTATTATACCGTACATATCTGTCACATTAATGACATGGCACTCAGGAAAGTCTGTCTGTAGGCTATTGGGTAGCTGCGCATAGACCGTTGAGTTGGCACGTTCCAGTCCAAGCATGACCTGGAATGTGAGAAGGGAGCTATTCTATAACACATGTAGATGACATTTTGCCTTTATGTGTAGATTTTGGTTTTATATTTCACATCTGATTGATGATTAGGCCTATGACTTTTGATTCCACTCTGGCTACCTTCCACCATATTGTCCTCTCTTGCAATATCTTACACTTTATGATGCGCTTGTGCAGATCTTCTCTCTAAGCAATAGTCATGATAGTTTGAATGAGTTGAGTAAACTCCACTGTTGTTCTCAGTCTGTACTGTACTGTCCCTGGAGACACTCCACATAGTTGACCTAGATTGAGCCCACTTTGTGCCACTGGTCAACTAATCATCAAAACCTCTGATTAGTGAATCAGGTGTGCTGGTGGTGGAATACATTATATTAATTGGTTAAGGGGAGGACAGGTTTGAGAAGCCAAAGACTAAATTGACTTTTCTGACCAACATCCCACTGACAGCCCGACTAGTCAAAACCTAAAACTGACCCTAACATTAACCCTTAACCCTTAAAGGTAGACTGAGTGAATTGACATTGATACGGGCAGCACCGCAGATATTGAGATGGGCGAGATGCAAGACTTTGTTCTCACAGTCACACACAGTATCTGCTGCATGTGCCCAGGTTCACTTCACGCTGTTGCAGTGTGATAGCCACGGGATCAAAACAGCTGAGAAGTTGAGCATCGCGCTTCAACACTCTTAGTTGTTGCGGAAATTGACCCAGTATGATGTTTCCTTTCTGCATCTAAGTCATATCACTGAGTCTACCTTCAAGAAACCCTGGTTTAGGAAACCACTGTGAGGAGTACGGCCATGACACATGATTTGGATGTGAGCTGAGGCTCCAGATCGGTTCCAGACTAGTCCACTACTATGATCTCTACTGTGCTCTACTGTACTCTACTGTGCTCTACTCTACTGTGCTCTACTCTACTGTGCTCTACTGTGCTCTACTCTACTATGCTCTACTGTGCTCTACTTTGAAACTTAATTCGGAGAAGATATTTAAACGTGGTCACGTTAAAAACGGAGGGAGATTTTACAATAATTCCATTACCAAAGTTTGCATCTGCACAGTTCTATCACTAAATTAGTTTTTGCACATTTTTCAGAGGAAATGGTTAAAAGTAGTCCTTGTGCATAGAGTTGTATGGTTTGTTAATCTTGGAAACCAATGGTTATTATTTGGCATACGTTTTAAAGTGAAATAACTGAGTCACTGCTGTAATCAACCAACTGTGAGACTGCTGTAATCAACCAACTGTGAGACTGCTGTAATCAAC
The DNA here is from genome assembly GCF_020615455.1 of Coregonus clupeaformis. NCBI lineage: Eukaryota > Metazoa > Chordata > Actinopteri > Salmoniformes > Salmonidae > Coregonus > Coregonus clupeaformis. The sequence goes on along the minus strand of NW_025535121.1, from coordinate 99,461 downwards.
CAACTGTGAGACTGCTGTAACCAACCAATGTGAATGCTAACCAACCAACTGTGAGACTGCTGTAATCAACCAACTGTGAGACTGCTGTAACCAACCAACTGTGAGACTGCTGTAATCAACCAACTGTGAGACTGCTGTAACCAACCAACTGTGAGACTGCTGTAACCAACCAACTGTGAGACTGCTGTAACCAACCAACTGTGAGACTGCTGTAATCAACCAACTGTGAGACTGCTGTAACCAACCAACTGTGAGACTGCTGTAATCAACCAACTGTGAGACTGCTGTAATCAACCAACTGTGAGACTGCTTATCAAAATGCTGTACCAACCAACTGTGAGACTGCTGTAATCAACCAACTGTGAGACTGCTGTAACCAACCAACTGTGAGACTGCTGTAAACGATCAGTAGTTTTCTCAGGTTGAGACTGGTAACGATACGGCTGCAGCTCTATCCTCCAGAGGCTGGAGTGGGTATTACAGTGGACTGACTGACTGGCTGACTGGCTGGCAGAGTGCTAACTAGGACACTGGGCCTGCCCTGAGTATCAGTCTGCTAACCTGGCATGAACCATGGCGAGCAGTGCCGAGCAACAGCACCAGACAAATCACCAGTTTAGCATCACGGTGTGTGTGTCTATCAATAGTCTCACATCTCTGTGTCTCCTGCTGTTTCTGTCTTTCTCTCTGAACTCTACAAACCACAGTCATTAATATAGAAAGAAGTAACACATATATTTTGTAATTTCATGTCACTTCTGAACACAGGACTAACTTCTCTCTTCTCTCTCTCTCTCTCTCTCTCTCTCTCTCTCTCTCTCTCTCTCTCTCTCTCTCTCTCTCTCTCTCTCTCTCTCTCTCTCTCTCTCCTCTCTCTCTCCCCCCCCTTTCAGTGAAGAAAGCCAAGCTGCATGGGCCTCCAAGTAAAAAAGACCAACACACAAACAACATTTGGTTCTGGGTGCCGTGATTACATATGTTGTGATCCCTTATCCCTACAGTGATCCCTATGTGGTGATCCCATATCCCTACAGTGATCCCTATGTGGCGATCCCTTATCCCTACAGTGATCCCTATGTGGTGATCCCTTATACTACAGTGATCCCTATGTGGTGATCCCTTACACTACAGTGATCCACATAGGGATCACTGTAGTAGGGATCACCACATGGATCACTGTAGGGATCATGGATCACCACATAGGGATCACTTAGTATAAGGGATCACCACATGGGATCACTGTAGTATAAGGGATCACCACATAGGGATCAATGTAGGGATACTACAGTGATCCCTATGTGGTGATCCCTTATACTACAGTGATCCCTATGTGGTGATCCCTTATACTACAGTGATCCCTTATCCCTACAGTGATCCCTATGTGGTGATCCCTTATACTACAGTGATCCCTATGTGGTGATCCCTTATACTACAGTGATTACCACTAGGGATCACTGTGTAGGGGATCACCACATAGTGATCCTGTGGTGATATTGGATCACCACATAGGGATCACTGTAGTATAAGTGATCACCACATAGGGATCACTGTAGTATAAGGGATCACCACTATGTGGTGATCAATGTAGGGATACTGCAGTGATCCCTATGTGGTGATCCCTTATATTACAGTGATCCCTATGTGGTGATCCCTTATACTACAGTGATCCCTATGTGGTGATCCCTTATACTACAGTGATCCCTATGTGGTGATCCCTTATACTACAGTGATTACCTATGTGGTGATCCCTTATCCCTACAGTGATCCCTATATGGTGATCCCTTATACTACAGTGATACCTATGTGGTGATCCCTTATACTACAGTGATCCCTATGTGGTGATCCCTTATACTACAGTGATTACCTATGTGGTGATCCCTTATCCCTACAGTGATCCCTATGTGGCGATCCCTTATCCCTACAGTGATCCCTATGTGGTGATCCCTTATACTACAGTGATCCCTATGTGGTGATCCCTTACACTACAGTGATTACCTAGGGATCACTGTAGTATTCACCACATAGTGATCACTGTGGTATGGATCACCACATAGGGATCACTGTGTGATCACCACATGTGATCACTGTAGTATAGGGATCACCACATAGGGATCAATGTGGGGATACTGCAGTGATCCCTATGTGGTGATCCCTTATACTACAGTGATCCCTATGTGGTGATCCCTTATACTACAGTGATCCCTTATCCCTACAGTGATCCCTATGTGGTGATCCCTTATACTACAGTGATCCCTATGTGGTGATCCCTTACACTACAGTGATTACCACTAGGGATCACTGTGTATGAGGGATCACCACATAGATCACTGTGGATAATGGATCACCACATAGGGATCACTGTAGTAGGGATCACCACATAGGGATCACTGTAGCATAAGGGATCACCACAGTGATCAATGTGGGGATACTGCAGTGATCCCTATGTGGTGATCCCTTATATTACAGTGATCCCTATGTGGTGATCCCTTATACTACAGTGATCCCTATGTGGTGATCCCTTATACTACAGTGATCCCTATGTGGTGATCCCTTATACTACAGTGATTACCTATGTGGTGATCCCTTATCCCTACAGTGATCCCTATATGGTGATCCCTTATACTACAGTGATACCTATGTGGTGATCCCTTATACTACAGTGATCCCTATGTGGTGATCCCTTATACTACAGTGATTACCTATGTGGTGATCCCTTATCCCTACAGTGATACCTATATGGTGATCCCTTATACTGCAGTGATCCCTATATGGTGATCCCTTATACTACAGTGATCCCTATTTGGTGATCCCTTATACTACAGTGATCCCTATGTGGCGATCCCTTATACTACAGTGATTACCTACACTACCATTCAAAAGTTCGCCTCAATTTAACATTGTATATATCCCATAGGCCTCTACATTATGGACAAGGTATGTTTATGAAAACCATTATTAAAACAGTTTTTTCATTCACATTTACCACAAAAACCAAGGTATGAGTACTGTCATGTGCATGTTTTGTTAATCATCTGTATAACTACTATTTTTGGGATTCACAGACTTCACCCTCCCTACACCTCTGATGAATATAACAGGAAACCTGTTCGATCACCATGCACTGCAAAATCATTCTGACTATGGATATGGAGAACATCAACACATTAACATCAACATGCCAGAGGATATATCCATTGGACTTGGGGCTCTGCTGGGAGTTTACCTCATATTTGGATTTTTTATATTCTGCTTTGCCACTCAAATCATAATAAACACTGACAACTAAAATATTGTGTTATTGTTGTTATTGTTAAGCATATTATTAATAATAATAGGGAGGGGGGGTAGTTAGAAAATTAACCCCAAAAAGGTTATTCAAAAGGTTCTTTGACGATCCATTAAAAGCGGTTCTTAGAAGAACGTATAGGGTTCCCCCACAGTATAAATTGGAAGAACCCCTAAAGGATCCTCCAGGAACCTTTACTTTTTATAGTGTAGGCTAGTCGATCACCAAACATTTCTGTAGAAAAGCAACCGATAAAGGCTTGGGCTCCTATTTTTATTGTTCGTGTTGTGCTGTTGATGGTAGGTGCACTTGATTCAGAAGCCCTGTTGGCGATAGGTGCACTTGATTCAGAAGCCCTGTTGGCGGTAGGTGCACTTTATTCAGAAGCCCTGTTGGTGGTAGGTGCACTTATTCGAACTTTTCAATTCAGAAGCCCTGTTGATGGTAGGTGCACTTGATTCAGAAGCCCTGTTGATGGTAGGTGCACTTGATTCAGAAGCCCTGTTGGAGGTAGGTGCACTTGATTCAGAAGCCCTGCACACCGGGTATGCAAAGTGTTCCCATTTTGAACCATTTAATTATTCGCAAAAGACAAACTCTGTTTACCCGGCGGACCGGGAGATCTGTTGGTGCGCCTACTGTGCTGGACAATCCGATAGCTCAAGTCACAGCTACCACGACCCCCGCCACAAAACCGTTTTGATACTAGCCTGCAAAGATTGATACTAGCCTACGTGAGATTTCATAACTTTTAAAACCATGACCAGAGAGAGACTGTCAAATAATACAGCAAAGATCTGCTGTTTTTATGAGTGAGTTCATGTCTAAGTGTTTATTCAGCTCTGTCACTGTTTTTATTCAACACTATTACAAAACATAAAACGTGCTTCTCTCTACTTCCCGTTGCGCTGCAGCAGCAATGAATGAGTAGTGTATCGATACCCTGCGTTTTTATTATTATTAGCAGCTCGTCGTGTCTATTTTAATATCAAGGAATATTTCACTTTCTCTGGTCATAGGAACAACATGAATTTGTGCATGAGGCAGATGCAGAGCGATTCGAGTTTCGCCACCAGGTGGAAGATTGTGTCCCCTCTCTCTGGTCAGTCTCACCAGAGGAAAGGAAGGAGAGAGCAGGGGCCGTGAGAGGCGGACGTGGACCCTCTGCTGCTCTCTCCTTCCCTCGGCAGAGATTGCCGTGTTCAAAACAACAAGGAGCTCGGAAATCTCCGACTTCAGTGCATTCGAGACAACTGGGAACTCTGGGGAAAAATTAGATCCGACTGAGAAAAATATTTTGAACGGTCATTCAACTCTGAATTCCAAGTCGGAAACGTGGGTATCTTTCTAGAGCTCCGACTTTCCGACCAGAAGATCACCGACATCATGATTTGACTCCGAGTTCCCAGTTGTCTTGAAAATACCATGCCCATCAAATATAGGTAACATCAGTCCAGTAAAAAAAAAAGCTAGAGTTTTGAAATATAATAAGGTCTGAGAATGACAATATAGCCAATATACTATGATAATATATTAGGCCTAATGCACAAACCTCATTTTTATTAGGTTAATGTTACATTTTTTAAGTCATGTAAAAATAAAAAATAAATCTGAGAGGTACAGCTTGCTTTTTGACTGCGAAAGTAATGTTGACTCAGAAAAGGTTGGTTGGCCTAACCAAACTTTTTTTTGTGAGAAAACCATCAGTCAGTTGAAAATGCGATGGAAACCCATTTAACTTGTATTTTGTATTCTGTACATGGGAATTTAACCGCAAAATATATTGTTATGTGCACTACGTCATCACGCTCAGACTTTTATCTGGAACAAGTCAATTTTGATGGAAACACATCTCTGGTGGGAAAATGCGCATATTGTTTTAATGCAGATTCTAGAATATTCGCATGAAAATCTGTCGCCAATTGGATGGAAACCTAGATACTGACATTATAATCCTCACACAGTATTTATCTTTCTCTCTCTTGCTCTGTCTTTGTCTCTGTCTCTCTCTCTCTCTCTCTCTCTCTCTCTCTCTCTCTCTTTCGCTCTCTAATTGACAATGTCACAAATGTAAAGAAAAATCATAAATCATATACTAGATTTTTATAACCTAACTAAGCTAAATGCCTAACTATTGATTTATGTTTAGTATAAGTTAGCTTTATATTGAAGATTCGGACGATGCACGTCAATACCTCTTCAACAGAACATGCCAGAATGATATAAGTGACATATTCTAAATCAGCTCACGATAACGAACAAGCTCTGTTCCGTTTTCAAAAAGTGACTTTATAGTCATTTCAATGGCAGATTCTCTGTGTACTTTAAGTTTAGGGACCTTCTTAAAAGTGCAACTGTTAACTGAAAAACTGAAATAGCTTTGCAACCACACGACATAGAACTCTCAAACCAACTGTAATATGTTCAGGGACAATCAACGGCAATTAGTTTATTTTTATTATTACTTTGACTATTTTCTATCCATTTAAATTGTATACATAAAAATACTTCCTTCAAACGTCAATAACTTCCACCCAATAATAAGCCCCCCTCCCCGGGGCTTGGCCCACACTCCCTGGGGAGGCCACAGACCTCCCTGGCCCTCTGGAGCTATCTCATTCAATGCAATGAAGTGTGGATAAAAGGCTGGAGTAACTATGATTCTCTTAAAGGGATAATCCACCCAAACCACTAATTCATATGATTAACAGTGTTTAACAGTGTTAAATAACACTAGTATGTGAAAACAATATTTTTGTGAACAAGTGTTTCATTTTGTCGCTATACCAAGGTTTGTAGCAACATTTGAAAATTGTGGTGGAAATCTGTTGCAGCTCAAGTCGTCCACAATGCAAGGCTACACTGTTTAGATTGAGCATACCTAAACAAAATATATACTTTGTCATGACAATATGAACATATGAACATATGGATGTGTTCTAGACAAGTATGCCCATACCATATATTGGCTGATTTGACAATCTGGAGTCCAGGTTGTTTTAAATGCATTATGAAATGTGATAGTGTGTTATCCCCTATCTCCAGTGACCAGAACCATGTAGCTGTGATGTGTTTCTACACAATGTCCTGACCACTTAGAAGTTAAAGCTTGCGGGAAAATTGTAATTTTTTGTAAACATACATTTACATTTTAGTCAGTTAGCAGACACTCCTATCCAGAACGACTTACAGGAAACTGTCATGGTCAAAGCATATTGATACAACAGTAGCTAAGATGGGGAGAAATATGTCCATAATTAAACGCTGTTCTGCCTTTTTAACAACAGTATCAACAAGGCAGGTCCTACAGGTGCTAGTTTTGTCTTACCTAGACTACTGTTCAGTAGTGTGGTCAGGTGCCACAAGGAGGGACTTGGGAAAACTACTGTTGGCTCAGAACAGGGCAGCATGGCTGGACCTTAAAAGTACACGGAGAGCTAACATTAATGACATGCATGTCAGTCTCTCCTGGCTCAGAGTGGAAGAGAGATTGACTTCATCACTGCTTGTTTTTTAAAGAGGTGTAGACAAGCTAAATGTACCGAGCTGTCTGTTTGGAATTCTGGCACACATGCCCCACGAGACATGCCACCGGAGGTCTCTTCACAGTCCGCAAGTCCAGAACAGACTACGGGAAACGCACAGTACTACATAGAGCCATGACTACATGGAACTCTATTCCACATCATGTAACTCAGTCAAGCAGTAAAATAAGATTTAAAAAACAGATTAAACTACACTTTATGGAACAGCGCGGACTGTGAAGAGACACACCCACAACGTCTTCATCGACATGGCCAAGGCTTTCGACTCTGTCAACCACCGCATTCTTATTGGCAGACTAAATAGCCTTGGTTTCTCAAATGACTGCCTCGCCTGGTTCACCAACTACTTCTCAGATAGAGTTCAATGTGTCAAATCGGGGGCCTGTTGTCTGGACCTATGGCAGTCTCTATGGGGGTGCCACAGGGTTCAATTCTCGGGGAGACTCTTTTCTCTGTGTATATCAATGATGTCGCTCTTGCTGCTGGTGACTCTCAGATCCACCTCTACGCAGACGACACCATTTTGTATACATCTGGCCCTTCATTGGACACTGTGTTAACAAACCTCCAAACGAGCTTCAATGCCACACAACACTCCTTCCGTAGCCTCCAACTGCTCTTAAACACTAGTAAAACTAAATGCATGCTCTTCAATCGAACGCTGCTGGCACCCGCCCACCCGACTAGAATCACTACTCTCGGCGGGTCTGACCTAGAGTGTGGACAACTACAAATACCTAGGTGTCTGGTTAGACTGTAAACTCTCCTTCCAGACTCACATTAAGCATCTCCAATCCAAAGTTAGATCTAGAATCGGCTTCCTATTTCGCAACAAAGCCTCCTTCACTCATGCTGCCAAACATGCCCTCGTAAAACTGACTATCCTATCGATCCTTGACTTCGGCAATGTCATTTACAAAATAGCCTCCAACACTCTACTCAGCAAATCGGATGTAGTCTATCACAGTGCCATCCGTTTTGTCACCAAAGCCCCATATACTACCCACCACTGTGACCTGTACGCTCTTGTTGGCTGGCCCTCGCTACATATTCGTCACCAAACCCACTGGCTCCAGGTCATCTATAAATCACTGCTAGGCAAATCCCCTCCTTATCTTAGCTCATTGGTCACCATAGCAACACCCACCCGTAGTATGCACTCCAGCAGGTATATCTCACTGGTCATCCCCAAAGCCAACACCTCCTTTGGCCGCCATTCCTTCAGGTTCTCTGCTGCCAATGACTGGAACGAACTGCAAAAATCTCTGAAGCTGGAGACTCTTATCTCCCTCACTAACTTTAGGCATCAGTTGTCAGAGCAGCTTACCGATCACTGCACCTGTACACAGCCATTCTGAAATTAGCCCACCCAACTACCTCATCCCCATATTGTTATTTATTTTGCTCATTTGCACCCCAGTATCTCTATTTGCACATCATCTCTTGCACATCATTCCAGTGTTAATACTAAATTGTAATTATTTTGCACTATGGCCTATTTATTGCCTTATCTCCATAACTTGCTACATTTGCACACACTGTATATATCTTTTCTGTTGTATTTTTGACTTTATGTTTTGTTTACCCCATATGTAACTCTGTGATGTTGTTTTTATCACACTGCTTTGCTTTATCTTGGCCAGGTCACAGTTGTAAATGAGAACTTGTTCTCAACTGGCTTACCTAGTTAAATAAAGGTTTAATAAATACAATAAAAATATATCAGGAGTTATCCTGAGCCTATTTTGCAATGAGAATCAATGTCTTTACACAGCAGAAGTATTTTCTTTTTCGAATATGCCACTTTGAGAGAAATTGTCATAGTTTTCTGGCCAGAAATATGTCAGGTTTTATGTGTTGTTGGAGGTGCGTCTTGGTCATTATAGCTCAGAAAATGCTGCCCTTGTGACGGCGCTTAATCCTACTTAATGAGTTTAGACCAAAAACACCACTTAATTTATTATGAGATTTTAGGATGATTAGCAGAGTGGTCGCTGCAACCTGGACTCAGGGGTAGACATAACATAGTAAATGTAAATCTGAGACCAACCAATTAGTATAATATGTTACATTTCATATGGTATGGATTAATTTGTGGATGGCCATCATCTATTTAGTATGATATGTTATCAATTAAAATTTGTACAAAATATTACGAATTTGCTAAACGTATGATATGTTACTAATTCCAATTTGTTGTGGCTAACGTTAGCTAGGTGGATGGTGGCTAACGCTAACATTAGCTAGGCTAGGGGTTAAGGTTAGGGTTAGGAGTTAGGTTAAAGGGTTAGCTAACATGCTAATTAGTAGCAAAGTAGCTAAAAGTAGTAAGTAGTTGCTAATTAGCTAAGTTGTCCTTGATGAGATTTGAACATGCAACCTTTGGCTTCCTAGATGTTCGTTATACGCCTGACCAACAACCCTACTTTTATTTTTGTTGCTTTAAGCAGTGGCGACCCGTCATTCAGGGCAGGAGGAGCGGAGCCCCACCTGTTTTGAGCCCCACCTGTTAAAAAAACCCAGTTTGCCTGTTTTGCATGTAATTCTGGCATTAATTCTTTTCACATTTCAGTTTAGCAAACAATGTAAAAAAATATATAATTGAGTTAATAAAGCAGCATATAAACATGGTATCTTTCTTGAGTAAGGCAGCTCTAAAATGCAGGTATTTCAGCATGGCTCAGAGCTTTCTGTGGTGGTGGGGCAGCCAGCGGAAAATATGGAGCGTAGGGGTTGGAAATGTTCTCTAGTTGCGCCGTGATTGGCTCAGTGTTCTGATACTCATGGGGACACTACGTCACCGCAAAATCTATGGGGAGAGCTCGGAAATTCAAGCCCCTTGGGTGCTGCTATAAAGTTACATTAGAAGTGCCCATACAAGAAGGCTCAAGGTCATTGGCCACAGATAAAATGACGTCAAATAATGTTATATCTACCGTAGCTTTGATTGGACTGATCATGTCAACATCATGCTGTGTTCATTTGAAGAGGAAGGTGGCACGGCGGTCCTTGTGGGCAAATTTTGTCATCAAACTTTGTCATCAAAGTCTGGCATTCTCTGGATTTAGGGTGCTTTCAAGACAACTGGGAACTCGGAAAAAACAAGGTTGAATCAGCCCGTCAGTGATCTTCAGGTCGGAGCTCTAGAAAGAGGCCTGAGTTCACGACTTGGAATTCTGAGTTGGATGACCGTTTCAAGCGTATTTTCCCGTCGGAGCTGACAAAATTTGCCCACAAGGAAATTCCAAGTTAACACAGGTGAGAGTGTTGACGAGGACAACGAGTGTCATGCTGATTGAGTTATAATAACAGACTGGAAGCTTTAAAAGGATGGTGGTGCTTGAAATCATTGTTCTTCCTCTGTTAACCATGGTTACCTGCAAGGAAACACGTGCCGTCATCATAGCTTTGCACAAAAAGGGCTTCACAGGCAAGGATATTGCTGCTAGTAAGATTGCACCTAAATCAACCATTTATCGGATCATCAAGAAATTAAAGGAGATAGGGTCAATTGTTGTGAAGAAGGCTTCAGGGCGCCCAAGAAAGTCCAACAAGCTCCAGGACCGTCTCCTAAAGTTGATTCAGCTGTGGGATCGGGGCACCACCAGTGCAGAGCTTGCTCAGGAATGGCAGCAGGCAGGTGTGAGTGCATCTGTACGCACAGTGAGGCAAAGACTTTTGGAGGATGGCCTGGTGTCAAGAAGGGCAGCGAGGAAGCCACTTCTCTCCAGGAAAAACATCAGGAACAGACTGATAATCTGCAAAAGGTACAGGGATTGGACTACTGAGGACTGGGGTAAAGTCATTTTCTCTAATGAATCCCCTTTCCGATTGTTTGGGTAATCCGGAAAAAAGCTTGTCCGGAGAAGACAAGGTGAGCGCTACCATCAGTCCTGTGTCATGCCAACAGTAAATCATCCTGAGACCATTCATGTGTGGGGTTGCTTCTCAGCCAAGGGAGTGGGCTCACTCACAATTTTGCCTAAGAACACAGCCATGGCCAGGAAACTCCCCAGACCTTAATCCCATTGAGAACTTGTGGTCAAGAATTTTACATTTTACATTTTTTAGCAGACACTCTTATCCAGAGCGACTTACAGTTAGTGAGTGCATACATTTTTTAATCCTCAAGAGGCGGGTGGATAAACAAAAACCCTGCAGTTCTGCAGTTGGGACAGCTTTATGTAGGCTCTATCAGTTTGTGGGCACCGTTTGTCACCGTTATAGTGCAATCAATGTATTGTTTAGTGTTGTGTTGTGGCTTTGCTGGCATGAATCTGGAAGGGAAAAAAATGCCGGAGTTTGCCCCACCAACATTGACATGCTAAAATCACAACTTGGTGGGTCAAGCATAACATTACAACCCTGTTACCCATAGATAGAAGGTCTAGAATGATTTCAACAATTTACATTTGTTTGGCAAGCTTGCATTCCATTCCCCCTGTCACACAGGGATTTCTGGTTGATTCAAAATGAAATAGTCAACCCTGTTACAGTCAACCCTGTTACTTTATTTGGCACTTAATAGGCAATTACTATGGTATGTATTTCTTACTCCAGATGGGGAAAACATGTTTTTTATTAAGTTGAACATGTGCTCTTTATGGCAGAATGTTAAAATGAGGTGAAATAAAAGTTAAACTCCCCAAAAGGCACTCAGTTGAAGCTATTTCAATCTAATATTTCTCCTATGGTCTAAAATAGATGTGTATAGATGACTCTCTAATATAACATGTCACACATTGTAGCAAACTGATGGAATGTTAGGTGTCTGGCTCTCTGCCCCCCGCTGCTGGCTCTCTGCCCACCCCTGCTGGTTCTCTGGCCCCCCCTGCTGGTTCTCTGCCCCCTGCTGGTTCTCTGGCCCCCTGCTGGTTCTCTGCCCCCCTGCTGGTTCTCTGACCCCCCTGATGGTTCTCTAACCCCCCTGCTGGTTCTCTGCCCCCCTGCTGGTTCTCTGGCCCCCCCCTGCTGGTTCTCTAACCCCCTGCTGGTTCTCTGCCCCCCTTGCTGGTTCTCTGCCCCCCCTGCTGGTTCTCTGCCCATGCCTGTTGCCTCCTTGGCCTCTCCTGCTGGCCTTCTCCAGAGCCAGCTAACTTGTAGTAATCATGATCGAATTACGGACCAGGCATGAAGGGCACGTGCCCAGGGGCCTTGACCTGCAGTGAGCCCCCATTGATTTTGTTAGTCACTCTCATTCAGATATCATCTTAACATGGCATTAGTCATGGCAAAATGTGTAGAATTGCAGGAAATTAGCTTCAAAACTGAAAACATTTATCTCCATCCCATGGCAAAATGTGCAGAACTACCAGTAATTAGCTTTAAAACTGCAACATTTTCTTTCAACCCCATGGCAAAATGTGTAGAATTTAAGGAAATTAGCTTTCAAACTGCAGTTTTCACTCAACCCCATGGCAAAATGTTTAGAACTGCAGGAAATTATCTTTAAAACTGCAAATTCTTCTCTCCACCCCATGGCAAAATGTGTAAAATTGCATGAAATGTTTTCTATAATTGTAAAATCTTCTCTCCACCCCATGGTAGAATTGCAACAAACTTGTTTAAAAACTGCAATATTTTGTCTTCCCATTGCAAAGTGTATATTTGGATGAAATGTACTCAAAAACCTAAACAAAATGTTGCTTAGGGCCCCCAAAAGGCTATGGTGCACTACTTTTTACCAGGGTCATTGAGATCCAGTTGGGTTTTCAATTCTACATTCCCTGTGTACATTACATTTAAGTTGATACCAGATCAGCTTGTCCATTTTGGGTCAGTAGTTTATATTGAAACAATGATGCAACATGATGACCGGTGTGGAACTTATGTGTGTGTAGAAGAGACTAAAGATGATGATGATGATGTCATAAGCAGAGGGAAAACAGGTCTTACCAACGTTGATGATCTTATGGCCCTCCTCCTTCTCTCTCTGATATGTTCTCTCTATCTTTCTGAGGTTCCTCTTCTCCCACCTCTTATTCACCCAGCCCACAGCTCTCCTTCGGATACTTTTATCGGCTGGGACAAGATCCTCCTTGTCATCTTCATTCTTCTTCTCCTCTTCAGGGTTCTCCTCCCCCTCTTCAGGGTTCTCCTCCTCCTCTTCAGGGTTCTCCTCCTCCTCTTCAGGGTTCTCCTCCTCCTCTTCAGGGTTCTCCTCCTCCTCTTCAGGGTTCTCCTCCTCCTCTTCAGGGTTCTCCTCCTCCTCTTCAGGGTTCTCTAACTCACCCCTCTTGTACTTCTCAAGGATCTTCCCTTATTTCCTCTTCCTCCCTTTTGTTAGCCTCTATCATCTTCTCCCTCTCTCTGATTAAAGCTAAATGGCCTTGAATGGCTCTCTTTCTCTCCTCCTCTCTCTCCTCCTTCTCTCTCTGATATGTTCTCTCTATCTTTCTGAGGTTCCTCTTCTCCCACTTCTTATTCAACCAGCCCATGTGACAGGTTAAAGGACATATTCATAGCCTGTTATACACTAAAAAGTATTAGTAAGTTCATGGTATGTAAGGATCTTAAAATATCTAAGGTTAAAAAGATAATGCATCCAGTACTAGTTCATAGAGATTGATAAAATGCATAAATGTGTTAAAATCCGTCAAGTGTAAAAGGGTAAATCATTGTAAGAGGAAGGTGTAAACGTTATATTGACAACTTTATTTTGTGGTGCCTAATTTAAGGGTAAAAGTGTTAATCTGTGATCTACTAAATGCTCTTAATCTATGAGCCTGAGATCGATTGCTCTGGTCTCCACCCAACTTTCTGGGGAAATCGCGGTCTTTTTTCTCATTACACTAAATTTGTCAGTGAGGAAACATAACTGCGTCACGTTCGTGATTATTTCTTCCCTTTCAGGTACGTTATTGATATGAAACGAGTTAATTTGAATGTAATAACTTGCTAACCTGTGAAGAGAGTTGAAGGTATGTGTTAGTAACATCTTGAGGAAGTTAGAGTTAAGTTGAAGAGAGTTATTAGGTGCGTGTGTGACTGTAATCTGCTTGGTTGCAGCGATATAGCTTCGTACTGAGAGTAGCTGCCATTTTATGCTAATTGTGAATGAATATGTGCGTTGTTAATAATATATTTGGGGTTATTTGTATAATGTGTTTCGAATACTTGTTGACATGGTTGATAAATGTAGTTATGGGTTACTTAGCTAAAGCTACTTTGTGTTTGACAGTTATATTGAAACATTTGTATATGTTTTAGTGAATTACAGTTATGCTGTTGTGACTTGAATAAGCTTTGTACCCTACAAAACTCTGGTTCCTGTAGATCTGTTGTTCTGTAAAATGTGGTATTTTTGTAAAATCATTACACTAAATTTGTCAGTGAGGAAACATAACTGCGTCACGTTCGTGATTATTTCTTCCCTTTCAGGGGTGTAACATTTTGGAGGCTCCGCTGAGATTGCTGCTCAGATGTCCGGCTTCCACATCCTGGTCGCTGAATTCCGAGCCAGCTAAATCCCTACATAACAACCCAGGCAGGCTGCAGTGAGGAAAGTGTTGCTGTTCGAGGGGAGCTGGAAGTTGGGGGGTTAAGTACGTGTCGACTGAGGCCGTTGAGAGACCATCAGAGACAGTAAGGACCACCTAATTCAGAGTCAACTCCTGCACAGTAAAGGTTCCTCCTGTCCTGTCAACATGACAACCGCCTTGGAAGAACTACAGGAAGAGGTAGTAGGAGAATTGCAAACCCTGACTAAAGACAAGTTACTAGACGTATGTGTTTTCCTTGACATATCAGGCGAACAGAGAAGAGTTATTCAAGACAAATCCCGCATATCATTGATGACTCACATTATGATGTTCCTTGAAAGAGAGGAAGTTGCAGAGTTAGAAGATGGCGGCATGTCGGAATTATTGTTACTTAAAGACAAAATGACAGAGATGATCAGTGGCATAGATAGCAAGACAGGGCAAACTGACCATGATATTGAAACAGCCAGAACACATCACAGAATAGAGGGACTGAGAACTGTAACCCCACAACAAGGGGTGGGAACTGAGCAGAGTACTGCAGACCAAGCCAGTGATTCTCTGCGCCAGCCCCAACCCCCTGCCCATCTTCAGAGGAGCATGCAGCTCTCACCCAGTGCACAGCCCGGCTCATACTGGCGCAAAGAGTTAAAAATTTCTGGTCAGATAGGTGAACCGGGCCAGAAAGATAAACTGACTTTTTCCAGCCTTGCCCATCAGATTGAGAATGGACTTAACAGAGGCTATCCTGAGGTAGAAATAGTAGACGCAGTAATCAGGGCTATTTCTCCAGGCTCACAGCTACGCAGCTACTTGGAAGGTAAACCCCAGCTAACTCTTCCCACACTTAGATGCATCCTGCGTTCTCACTTCCAAGAGAAGAGTGCAACAGAGCTTTACAAACAGCTAGCTTCAGAAGCACAGCATAGCAAGGAGACCCCTCAAAGCTTCCTGATGCGCGTCTTAGATTTGAGGCAGAAAGTACTATTTGCGTCCCAGGAGTCAGAATCAGGGCTTAAGTATGACCCTGCCCTAGTCCAGCGCATGTGTTTACACACAGTCCTTACAGGTCTCCAGAGTGACAGTATCAGGATAGACATGCAGCCTCTCCTGCTTGATAGCGAAACATCAGATGAGGTTTTGCTAGAGAAGCTTAACATTGCTTGTGCTAATGAGTTAGAAAGACGAAACAAAAAGCGTTTTAATGCCCCACAGCCTGCTACAACTGTAAGTGTAGTCCAGTTAGAAGATACGCCATCTGCAAAGTGTCCTGTGAAGGAAGCCAAAGCTAAGATACCCGCAGAACTGTTAACAGAGTTAGCTGAACTTAAGACAGGTGTAGCTTCCCTAAAAGGTCTCAGTGCAGAGATTGCTCAGATTAAGGAGACATTACAGCAGCCTATGTTTCAGTCATCGCCTTATGCCCATGCCCCACTTCCAGTTAGGAGGCCAGATAGGGAACCCCAGCCACCTGTTTCCCAGCAGCAGTATTACAGCAACTACAGTCAGCCCCAAGCACCTGACCCTGCGCAGTATCAATATGCACCTAACCTGTATACCAACCGCTCTGCTCAAGCTCCAAGGAGGTGTTTTGTCTGCCAGCAGGCCAGAACAGATGCACGCTGCACACACTGCTTCCGATGTGGGTGTGGAGAACATTTTCAAGCTGGATGTAAAATCCGGGGAGTCAGACCATCCAAAGAGGCCCCTTTAAACGGGGAAGGGTTACCGCTGAGGGACAAGTGTTAACCGTAGCTACCAAAAAGTCCCAGAAATGTGCAAATTGTGCCAGAGAAGATTCATTTGAGAACCTGAAACAATGTTCATCATGTAAAGAGACACTGTACTGTTCCAAAGGATGTCAAAACCAACATTGGACTAAACATAAGGAAAAATGCACTCACCTGAAAATGGACTCTACCTGTGAAAAGCTTTCCTGTACAGAAGAAAATGCCCACTCTTTACCATCCCTAGCTCAAGGTTGCCACCCCCATAAAGTCACCTCGCTAGTCGGTAGACAGTGCCTTGTTGAGTGTCACCTGAATCGCCACCACCTCCAAGCTCTATGGGACACAGGCTCTCAGGTATCGGTCATTGATGAACGATGGAAAGCGGAATCTCTCCCAAACGCAAGGCTGAGGGATGTTTCAGAAATTCTGGACTCACCTGATGATCTAAGATTGACGGCAGCAAATGGGACTGAAATGCCGTACCTGGGATGGATTGAAACAACTTTTCGGCTAGCCTCTGAAACTGACCAAACGAAGGAACTGATCATCCCAGTGCTGGTAATGAAAGGCTGTCACCTATCTCATCCCATCATAGGTTTCAATGTTATTGAGCACATCCTGACAAGGACCGAAAAGACTAAACGGTACAGTACAGTGAAAAAAGCTTTCCCAAGCCTCAAAAGAAATAAGGTTAGGGCTTTTATACAGGCTGTTAGCGCAGAACAGACAGATGAATACGCAGTGAAGACCAAGAAAGAGAAGGTTGCTGTACCAAAACACAGTAGCATTCAGATTGAGTGCCGTGTAGCTTCCCAGCCTTTCAAAGACGACATGACAATGCTTTTCCAGCCAGACCTGAACCCGCAGTGGCCAGATGAACTTGAGTTCTTTGACACACTAGTCAGAGTTAAGAAAGGTGTCTTTCCAGTTGTCATGCTGGATGTCTCTAACCCCACTGACCACGACATTGCCCTGCTAGGACGCACCATAATCGGTACAGTACAAACCATTATGACTGTGTTACCTGCCCAAGTCTTTGAAAAAGCTGTCGCCACAGTGAATCACACCAGTGTTCAAACCCCATGTACTGCTACTGAACAGTGGGATCCACCAGTAGGTTTAAGTCACCTAACCGAAGAACAGAGAGAGGTTGTTAGGAAAATGCTTAGAGAAGAGTGTCACTCCTTCTCCAGATCAGACAATGACATTGGCTGCATTGAACGATTGAAAATGACTATTTCTCTAAAGGACTCTGAACCAGTCAAGCGCACATACATGTCAGTGCCCAGGCCACTGTATCAGGAGATGAAGGGTTACCTTCATGACCTCATAGCCCAGGGTTGGGTTAGGAAGTCAAACTCTTCATATTCTTCACCTGTCGTTTGCGTTAGGAAGAAGGACGGGACCCTCCGGTTGTGTATAGATTACAGAGACCTGAACAGAAAGACACATCCCGACCGCCAGCCCATCCCTCGGGTCCAGGACATCATGGACAGTTTAGGTGGTAATTCCTGGTTCTCCCTTTTAGATCAGGGAAAAGCATATCACCAAGGGTTCATCTCTGAAGAAAGCAGATCACTGACAGCATTTGTGACCCCATGGGGACTCTATGAGTGGATACGTATGCCATTCGGCCTCATGAACGCTCCTGCAGCTTTTCAGCGTTGTATGGAGGAATGTTTGGAAGGGCTCCGGGACAACATCTGCATTCCTTATCTGGACGACACGCTAGTTTTCAGTAAAACTTTCGACAGCCATGTGAATGATGTGCAAAAGGTTTTGCAGCGTCTCAGAGAGTATGGCATCAAACTCAAGCCAAGTAAGTGTGATCTCTTTAAACCCCAGGTCCGTTATTTGGGCAGAATAGTGTCTGCAGACGGCAGCAAAGTTGACCCAGCCGATTTTGAAGCAGTAAGAGCATTGAAAGAGATCAGACCACAGACTGTGGGCCAGCTCAGAAAAAATGCTTGGTTTACTCACTTACTACAGACAGTACATCAAAGACTTTTCTAGGAGGGCCAGCTGTCTGTATGACCTCCTGAAAGCAGATTCAGAGAAATTACCTGACCACCCACGGAAAGCAAAAACAAAGAAAGTAAGTCATGTGGTGCCCTCAAACAAGCCAATCCTGTGGACTGACCAGCATCAACAGGCACTTGAACAGCTGATTGAGTGTCTGCTTCACCCACCAGTCTTAGGTTTCCCTGACTTCACTCAGCCATTTGTTGTACACACTGATGCGTCACACCAAGGCTTGGGAGCAGTTCTTTATCAAGAGCAAGATGGGAAGCTTAGGGTCATTGCTTATGGCTCTCGAACCTTAACAGCAGCTGAGAAGAACTATCACTACCACTCTGGCAAGCTAGAATTTCTAGCTCTAAAATGGGCAATCACTGATAAGTTCCATGATTATTTGTACTATGCTCCGACCTTCACTGTATACAGTGATAACAACCCGCTGAGCTACATTCTGTCTACTGCAAACTGAACGCAACCACTTCCAGGTGGGTTGCAGAATTGGCTGATTTCCACTTTACAATAAAGTACAGGCCAGGCAGAGAGAACGGTGATGCAGATGCTTTGTCGAGGATGCCACTGGATGTAGAGTCACTGATGAGAGAATGTTCTGAGGAGCTTCCACCAGACACCATTGCCGCCACTATACAAGCAGTAGAGGTACAGAAAGAGCATTTTGTGCCTTGGTCAATTTCAGCTGCATCTATGTCAGTATCAGCTGAAGGTGAGACAACTACAGCAACAATCAGCTCGATCCCAAAAGAGGGGATAAGAGAGGCACAAGAGTCTGATCCGGTCATCCGTCCTGTGCTCGATTTCAAGCTGTCTGGTTCCAAACCGCCAGTTAAAGAGCAAAAGGAATTCAGTCCAAAGACAAAATGCCTATTCAGAGAATGGGACAAATTGACAATCGACAGTGATGGTATTCTTTACAGAATCACTACAGCCCGCAAGCAGTTAGTTCTACCAGAGCAGTACAAAGGTAAAGTGATGGAAGAGTTGCACAATAACATGGGACACCAAGGTACTGACCGCACTGTATCACTAGTACGTGACCGCTTCTTCTGGCCTTATATGCAATCTGACATTGAGCACTATGTGACTAAAACTTGTAGCTGTGTCAAGCAGAAAAAGCCAGGCCATGAAACAAGAGCTCCTCTGACAAACATTGTGACAACACAGCCATTTGAACTGGTATGTATAGATTTCCTCCATCTCGACAGATGCAAAGGGGGATATGAGTACATCCTCGTGATTGTTGATCATTTTACACGTTACACTCAAGCCTACGCCACCACATCAAAGTCAGGAAAAACTGCTGCAAATCTCATCTTCAATGACTTTGCCCTGAAGTTTGGGTTCCCCTCCCGCATCCACCATGACCAAGGGGGAGAATTCGAAAATCAGTTGTTCCATCAGTTAAAGAAACTCAGTGGCATGGCGGGGTCCAGAACAACACCCTACCACCCGATGGGGAACGGTCAAGTGGAACGAATGAACAGAACATTGTTGCAAATGCTAAAGACACTAACTGAGACACAAAAAGTCAAACTGGAAGGAGTCTCTAAACAAACTGGTTTATGCCTATAACTGCACCCGTTGCGAAGTGACTGGCTATTCACCATTTTATCTTCTGTTTGGGAGATCACCCAGGCTTCCAGTTGATATGTTCTTTGGATTGTGCACAGAGGCAGGTTCCAGTAACCAGCGAGACTACGTGGAGAACTGGAAACGAGGAATGGAAGAAGCATACGCCATTGCAAAAGAAAATGCTCAGAAAGCTGCTGAAAGAAGTAAGAAGTACTATGACACTAAAGTTAGGAGTTCAGTGCTACAGCCTGGCGAGCGAGTTCTGATTAAAACCTGACACCAAGAGGAGGACCAGGCAAACTCCGTAACTATTGGGAAGATCAAATTCACACAGTAGTGAGACAAATGGGTTCAGACCTGCCGATTTATGAGTTGAGACCAGAAAAGGGTAGGGGACGCTCCAGGGTCCTGCACAGAAACCTGCTCATGTCCTGTGACCACTTACCTTTGAGAGACAACCAGAAATGACTAAAGATGACAAAAGTAAGAAAAAGAGACATCAGCCTGGATCACAGCCTCTAGATTCTGATGAAGACAGCGGGGATGAATATGACCTTCATCATGAGCCGCTACAGGTCCCCACATTTCCTACAGTGCCTGAGAGGTATGCTGAACCAGCGAGAGAGTCGGAAAACAGGCCCCCACCAGTGAAACAAACAGTTGCGGTGCCAGTTCCTGATATGCTACCAGCACAGCCGCTTGTTGAAAATCAGCTGGAGGAGAAAACAACAGTTAAAGAACTACCTGCTGAGGAGATGAACTTGCCTGCTGAAAATGTGCCTGATGGTCGTCCACTAAGTGCCTTTCCTTCATTAACTGCTGCTGCTGAACCTGAGGAACCAGCTTACCAGCTGCCACAAAGAGAGAGACACCCGCCAAGACGTATCACCTATGATCAGCTTGGTATCCCTTCCTGCTACAGTATACAGCCACAGCCACAGTTGTTCCCTGTCTACCCTGCACCAGGACTGGTTCCATGGCTGCCATCACTACAGCGATATTACCTTCAGCCACCCTACATGTATGGACTTCAGCAAACTTGAGGCCACAGACAGAGTTGACATGTTTGACCATGGACTACTGACTGATTTCACAGACTTTCACGAGACAATTAGCAGACTATGCATAGAGATCATTAAAACTGATGGACTGTTGACAATAGTATGAGAAAAGACTGCTTATGGACTGTTTATACAGCTGGTCAACAGATATGGACTGTGAATATAACTTCTTGGTTCTATTTGAACTGTGAACTTTGACCTCTGCTCAAGGACTAGCTTACAGAAGAGGATTTTCTACGTCCAGTGCTTATAGACTGTTTAAGAAGATAATGTTGGTAATGTTGGGACAACATTTATTTTGTCGGGGAGAGTGTGACAGGTTAAAGGACATATTCATAGCCTGTTATACACTAAAAGTATTAGTAAGTTCATGGTATGTAAGGATCTTAAAATATCTAAGGTTAAAAAGATAATGCATCCAGTACTAGTTCATAGAGATTGATAAAATGCATAAATGTGTTAAAATCCGTCAAGTGTAAAAGGGTAAATCATTGTAAGAGGAAGGTGTAAACGTTATATTGACAACTTTATTTTGTGGTGCCTAATTTAAGGGTAAAAGTGTTAATCTGTGATCTACTAAATGCTCTTAATCTATGAGCCTGAGATCGATTGCTCTGGTCTCCACCCAACTTTCTGGGGAAATCGCGGTCTTTTTCTCATTACACTAAATTTGTCAGTGAGGAAACATAACTGCGTCACGTTCGTGATTATTTCTTCCCTTTCAGGTACGTTATTGATATGAAACGAGTTAATTTGAATGTAATAACTTGCTAACCTGTGAAGAGAGTTGAAGGTATGTGTTAGTAACATCTTGAGGAAGTTAGAGTTAAGTTGAAGAGAGTTATTAGGTGCGTGTGTGACTGTAATCTGCTTGGTTGCAGCGATATAGCTTCGTACTGAGAGTAGCTGCCATTTTATGCTAATTGTGAATGAATATGTGCGTTGTTAATAATATATTTGGGGTTATTTGTATAATGTGTTTCGAATACTTGTTGACATGGTTGATAAATGTAGTTATGGGTTACTTAGCTAAAGCTACTTTGTGTTTGACAGTTATATTGAAACATTTGTATATGTTTTAGTGAATTACAGTTATGCTGTTGTGACTTGAATAAGCTTTGTACCCTACAAAACTCTGGTTCCTGTAGATCTGTTGTTCTGTAAAATGTGGTATTTTTGTAAAATCATTACACTAAATTTGTCAGTGAGGAAACATAACTGCGTCACGTTCGTGATTATTTCTTCCCTTTCAGGGGTGTAACACCCACAGCTCTCCTTCGGATACTTTTATCGGCTGGGACAAGATCCTCCTTGTCATCTTCATTCTCCTCCTCCTCTTCAGGGTTCTTCTCCTCCTCTCTCTCCTCCTCTCTCTCCTCCTCTCTCTCCTCCTCTCTCTCCTCCTCTCTCTGACTCTCCTCCTCTCTTAGTCTGAACCTTTCTTTCTGTCTAGCAATTTCAATCTCTCGTTTTTTAGCCTGCTCCTCTTGTCGTCTTGCCCTCTCCTGTTTTCTTTCCATCTCCAGCAGTCTTTCCTCCTTCTCCCTCCTGATTTGTTGTCCTCTTTCCATTTGTTCTCGTTCCCCCTTCAACACTTCTAACCTCCTCTGTTTACGCCTGTTGAAGACTTCCCGTGCTTTTTCTTTAACATTAACTACTACATGCTTCTTCATGCTTACTTCCTTTCTTCTCTCTTCTTCTCTTTCTCTTTCCTCCTCCTCTGCTTCCTTAATCACTTTCTGCTTTTCTTCCCTCTCTCTCTCCAGTTCATTCTGTCCCTCAATCTTTTCTTCCTCCATCTCTTTGTGTTGCTGATCTTTTAATTCCATCTCTCTCTGATTCTGAGTCTCTTTCTCCATTTGTTTCTGTCTCTCCTCTTGTTGTTGTCGTCTGTCTATCTCTTCTCTCTCTCTCTGTCTCTTGTTCTCCCTCTCTTCCTCTTCCATCTCTATTTGCTGTTTAAATCTTTCTTCTTCATGCTTTCTTTCAATCTCTCTCTGTCTCTCTTCTTCTTCTTCTATTTTTTTCTGTCTCTTCTCCATACTCTTCCTTTCTATCTCCTTGCATCTTTTGTTCTCCCTCTCCCTTTCTTCCTCTTCCATCTCTATTTGCTGTTTAAATCTTTCTTCTTCATGCTTTCTTTCAATCTCTCTCTGTCTCTCTTCTTCTTCTATTTTTTTTCTGTCTCTTCTCCATTCTCTTTCTTTCAATCTCTCTCTGTCTCTCTTCTTCTTCTATTTTTTTCTCTCTTCTCCATACTCTTCCTTTCTATCTCCTTGCATCTTTTGTTCTCCCTCTCCCTTTCTTCCTCTTCCATCTCTATTTGCTGTTTAAATCTTTCTTCTTCATGCTTTCTTTCAATCTCTCTCTGTGTCTCTTCTTCTTCTATTTTTTTCTGTCTGTTCTCCATTCTCTTTCTTTCAATCTCTCTCTGTCTCTCTTCTTCTATTTTTTTCTGTCTCTTCTCCATACTCTTCCTTTCTATCTCCTTGCATCTTTTGTTCTCCCTCTCTCTTTCTTCCTCTTCCATCTCTATTTGCTGTTTACATCTTTCTTCTTCATGCTTTCTTTCAATCTCTCTCTGTCTCTCTTCTTCTTCTATTTTTTTCTGTCTCTTCTCCATTCTCTTTCTTTCAATCTCTCTCTGTCTCTCTTCTTCTTCTATTTTTTTCTGTCTCTTCTCCATACTCTTCCTTTCTATCTCCTTGCATCTTTTGTTCTCCCTCTCCCTTTCTTCCTCTTCCATCTCTATTTGCTGTTTAAATCTTTCTTCTTCATGCTTCCTTTCAATCTCTCTCTGTCTCTCTTCTTCTTCTATTTTTTTCTGTCTCTTCTCCATTCTCTTTCTTTCAATCTCTCTCTGTCTCTCTTCTTCTTCTATTTTTTTCTGTCTCTTCTCCATACTCTTCCTTTCTATCTCCTTGCATCTTTTGTTCTCCCTCTCCCTTTCTTCCTCTTCCATCTCTATTTGCTGTTTAAATCTTTCTTCTTCATGCTTTCTTTCAATCTCTCTCTGTGTCTCTTCTTCTTCTATTTTTTTCTGTCTGTTCTCCATTCTCTTTCTTTCAATCTCTCTCTGTCTCTCTTCTTCTTCTTCTATTTTTTTTCTGTCTCTTCTCCATACTCTTCCTTTCTATCTCCTTGCATCTTTTGTTCTCCCTCTCCCTTTCTTCCTCTTCCATCTCTATTTGCTGTTTACATCTTTCTTCTTCATGCTTTCTTTCAATCTCTCTCTGTCTCTCTTCTTCTTCTATTTTTTTCTGTCTCTTCTCCATTCTCTTTCTTTCAATCTCTCTCTGTCTCTCTTCTTCTTCTATTTTTTTCTGTCTCTTCTCCATACTCTTCCTTTCTATCTCCTTGCATCTTTTGTTCTCCCTCTCCCTTTCTTCCTCTTCCATCTCTATTTGCTGTTTAAATCTTTCTTCTTCATGCTTCCTTTCAATCTCTCTCTGTCTCTCTTCTTCTTCTATTTTTTTCTGTCTCTTCTCCATTCTCTTTCTTTCAATCTCTCTCTGTCTCTCTTCTTCTTCTTCTATTTTTTTCTGTCTCTTCTCCATACTCTTCCTTTCTATCTCCTTGCATCTTTTGTTCTCCCTCTCCCTTTCTTCCTCTTCCATCTCTATTTGCTGTTTACATCTTTCTTCTTCATGCTTTCTTTCAATCTCTCTCTGTCTCTCTTCTTCTTCTATTTTTTTCTGTCTCTTCTCCATTCTCTTTCTTTGAATCTCTCTCTGTCTCTCTTCTTCTTCTATTTTTTTCTGTCTCTTCTCCATACTCTTCCTTTCTATCTCCTTGCATCTTTTGTTCTCCCTCTCCCTTTCTTCCTCTTCCATCTCTATTTGCTGTTTAAATCTTTCTTCTTCATGCTTTCTTTCAATCTCTCTCTGTCTCTCTTCTTCTTCTATTTTTTTCTGTCTCTTCTCCATTCTCTTTCTTTCAATCTCTCTCTGTCTCTCTTCTTCTTCTTCTATTTTTTTCTGTCTCTTCTCCATACTCTTCCTTTCTATCTCCTTGCATCTTTTGTTCTCCCTCTCCCTTTCTTCCTCTTCCATCTCTATTTGCTGTTTAAATCTTTCTTCTTCATGCTTTCTTTCAATCTCTCTCTGTGTCTCTTCTTCTTCTATTTTTTTCTGTCTGTTCTCCATTCTCTTTCTTTGAATCTCTCTCTGTCTCTCTTCTTCTTCTTCTATTTTTTTCTGTCTCTTCTCCATACTCTTCCTTTCTATCTCCTTGCATCTTTTGTTCTCCCTCTCTCTTTCTTCCTCTTCCATCTCTATTTGCTGTTTACATCTTTCTTCTTCATGCTTTCTTTCAATCTCTCTCTGTCTCTCTTCTTCTTCTATTTTTTTCTGTCTCTTCTCCATTCTCTTTCTTTCAATCTCTCTCTGTCTCTCTTCTTCTTCTTCTATTTTTTTCTGTCTCTTCTCCATACTCTTCCTTTCTATCTCCTTGCATCTCTTGTTCTCCCTCTCTCTTTCTTCCTCTTCCATCTCTATTTGCTTCTGTTTGTGTCTCTCCTCTTCTTCTCCTCCCTCCATCTCCTTCTTCTTCTCCTCTTCTTGTTGTCCCTGTTTTGGTATTTTCTCTTTTCTCGTTCTTTCTACCTCTTTCTGTGTGTCGTTCTCACCCTCTGTCTTCTCCTCCATGGCCATTTGGTTCTGTTTCCATGTATACTCGTCTGTTTCCATATTTTCTAATTCTGTCATCTGTTCCTTGATATCCTTGAAGATTTCCTCCAGTTCAGACGTCTTGTTGTCATTGATGAGGGCTGTCTCTCTCTCTATCTCTCTCTCCATCTCTATCTCTCCCTCCATCTCCATCTCTCTCTCTCCATCTCTCTCTCCATCTCTCTCTCTGTCTCTATCAAATTTTCTCTCTGGTCCAGTCTCATCTTTCAATGTAATCTCTTCTTTCATTCTCGCAACCTCTCTGTCTAACACTAGTACATTTTTGTTAACCTGTTTCACTCTTTCATTCTGTCTTCTAAACGCTTCTTTCGCTCTTTGAAATTTTATTTTGTATTGAATCTCTTTTGTTGTCATGTCTTCTTTCAATCTCTCAACCTCTCTCTCTAACTCTTTTACCTTTTTGTTAACCTGTTTGACTTCCTCATTCTCTGCAATACGCATGTCTCTTTTTCTTTCAAATGCTATTTCCTGTTCAATCTCTTTCAATCTCTCAATCTCTCGTTCTAACGCTTTTATTGTTTCCTCTGCCTGTTTCACTTTCTCCTTCATTTCTTGTCTCTCCAATTCTGCTTTTCTCTCCCTTTCCCTCTGTCTTTCACTCTGTCTTTCCGTCTCAATAGGTTTGTTGTTCCAGGCCAGTCTTGGTCGCTGATCCTCCATGACTTTCTGCCATAGCCTCAATATCGCTATCTCTTGCTTCATTTTTAAAAGGTTCAATTAGTGCTCATTTATGACCAAGACATACTTTCAAAGGATTTGCAGTGAATGATACATAGAAATACAACCTAGAGCTAGGTAATTGAATCAAACACTGGACAACATCGATAGCAGGGTCATTTTGACCAATTAATCTGGTCAATTCATTGTCAATTAATGTATTGACATGGTTTGAAAAAATCATGAGACATTTTATGGAATCAATTATGTCCAACATCTGTACAAATACAAACACACAACTAGTTTTCCCATTCAGTTAGGGGGTTTGAGAAATACCCGTTACAATTTGTGTGATGTTACAACAATGTTGCCTTTGATGTTTATGCTTGTAGAAATTACTCCTACAAATGATGTTTCACTGATGTAATTATTTACAACCTGCACACATACAGTTATCATCAACAACAACAACAACAACAGTAATGATATTAATAAGGAAGTGGATATTCGACAGGCAGAAGAAAGGCATAGGTGTTGAGATAAATGAAGGTTAGGGTAGGTTCAGGACCTAGGGTTGGGTTAAGGTTAAGGTTAGGGTAATGGTTAGGTTCAGGACCTAGGGTTGGGTTAAAGTTAGGGTAATGGTTAGGTTCAGGACCTAGGGTTGGGTTAAGGTTAAGGTTAGGGTTAGGGTAATGGTTAGGTTCAGGACCTAGGGTTGGGTTAAGGTTAAGGTTAGGGTAATGGTTAGGTTCAGGACCTAGGATTGGGTTAAGGTTAAGGTTAGGGTAATGGTTAGGTTCAGGACCTAAGGTTGGTTTAAGGTTAGGGTAATGGTTAGGTTCAGGACCTAGGGTTGGGTTAAGGTTAGGTATAGTTTCAGTGAGGTTAAGGTAAGGTAAGGGTTAAGGTGAGGCATAAAGGCATAAAAGTTAACATTGGGTTAGCATACCGCTATCCACCGCCATTCATTTTCAGCCGGGTAAATATACACTGCCTTTTAATAATAACAATGTAATATCTTACCTGGGCCAGTTGTAGTTGCGTTATCAGCAGATCCACCAGTTGTTTGAGTCTGTTGATCTCCTCCATTTGTCTCTGGCTCTCTGCCTCCCTCTGTCTCTCTGCCTCCCTCTGTCTCTCTGCCTCCCTCTGTCTCTCTGCCTCCCTCTGTCTCTCTGCCTCCCTCTGTCTCTCTGCCTCCCTCTGTCTCTGTCTCTCTGCCTCCCTCTGTCTCTGTCTCTCTGCCTCCCTCTGTCTCTCTGCCTCCCTCTGTCTCTCTGCCTCCCTCTGTCTCTCTGCCTCCCTCTGTCTCTCTGCCTCCCTCTGTCTCTCTGCCTCCCTCTGTCTCTGTCTCTCTGCCTCCCTCTGTCTCTGTCTCTCTGCCTCCCTCTGTCTCTCTCTCTGTCTCTCTGCTTCCCTCGGTCTCTGTCTCTCTGCCTCCCTCTGTCTCTGTCTCTCTGCCTCCCTCTGTCTCTCTGCCTCCCTCAGTCTCTCTGCCTCCCTCAGTCTCAGGATCTCAGCCTTCCACTCTTTCATTACACCCCTTTCTACTCTTCTTCTGCTCCTTTCATCCTTTAAAAGGGCTCTGAGATTGTCTGTCTCACACTGTAATTTTTCAATCATCTCGTCCTTCTCCATTCCACCAGATGGCCTCTTAAAAGACTGAGATTGCCATTCAATCAGTAATAATATGAACCTTTTTCAATCCAATGTAAAGAGTATTGTTGCATCAATCTGTTTGACATTGAACTGTGATATCCCATTGGGCACAGATGTCGGTTTAACATCTAGTTTTGATTTACATTTGGTTGAGTTGTCAACTAAGTGAAGTAGGCTAGCGGATGGTTAATGTATTGTAAACTTTGCTAAATATTTGACTCACCTCAAATAACTCTTGTCAAATCGCAGTTTTAGTGTGGAACTGAGTAATATCTTTGACAGGAAGAAACTTTACCTGGCCTGGAGCTGTATTGTTGCGTCATTTGAAACACTTGAGCATCATAATGGTTATCCGCGCCTGCTTGATTGACAGCTAGGGGTTCTCCTGCGCATGTGTCCAAAAGTCGATATTGTTTAGCTACTCATAATTGATAAAGACATTATGAACTATTTTCACTTTACTTTTATGTCGTCTATTTTTGCCTAAGGTTATCTGGTAGCCTATGTTCTGTGATTTCTCTTTGTATGGACCTAACGTTCAATGAAATACAAAACAGCAACCACAACGTACAAACATTTCCCACACAAATACATATGTGGGTGTGTAGTGAGTACACAAAATAATAACATAACAGCCATAACAGTACAAACAAACATACAATCTCTAGTGCACCTGTCCAGTGCGAACTGTTCCGTGCGTCACCATCACTAACTGCTGGACTACACCTGGAATAGCAGCGATGGGACAGGACTGGAACTACCAGTTGGATATCACGAAATTGGGGAGAAAAAGCGGTAAAAGTACCACAAAATAAAGTGTTTTTATATATATATACATTTATATATTAAAATATTAATGTTCCCTGGGGCACCAGATTCCATTTGATCAGTTTTCAATTGGCCACCGTTACCTCAAGACCCGCCTATTCCAATTAATTATAAACTCTTATTGGTTTGTCCCTGTGACAGTCATTCGTAACCTCCTGATGGTTGCCTGTTGATTGTCGTGCGCCATCGTTGCATATCGTGAGCTGGAGGAGCGTTCGTCCAACTCCTCATCGAAGTGAATGGCAGCGGCGCATCATCCATCCGCTGAAAGGATAGTTTGCGACGCGACAAGCGTTTGGGGAGTACATTCATTGAAACGGAACGACTGTTTTTAAATTCTAGGGGGACTCTTGCTCCATGGTAAAATCTCAGCAGCGATGTCTCTGCTGTGCGTCAGAGGTTGGTTCTATTCCTCTTCCCTGTTCTTATTATACCGTACATATCTGTCACATTAATGACATGGCACTCAGGAAAGTCTGTCTGTAGGCTATTGGGTAGCTGCGCATAGACCGTTGAGTTGGCACGTTCCAGTCCAAGCATGACCTGGAATGTGAGAAGGGAGCTATTCTATAACGCATGTAGATGACATTTTGCCTTTATGTGTAGATTTTGGTTTTATATTTCACATCTGATTGATGATTAGGCCTATGACTTTTGATTCCACTCTGGCTACCTTCCACCATATTGTCCTCTCTTGCAATATCTTACACTTTATGATGCGCTTGTGCAGATCTTCTCTCTAAGCAATAGTCATGATAGTTTGAATGAGTTGAGTAAACTCCACTGTTGTTCTCAGTCTGTACTGTACTGTCCCTGGAGACACTCCACATAGTTGACCTAGATTGAGCCCACTTTGTGCCACTGGTCAACTAACTAATGCATTTATTGTTTAATAAAAAAGTTAAATAAAACAAAAACAACAAAAAAGTGTTGAGAAAAAAGAGCAGCAGTAAAATAAAATAACAGTAGGGAGGCTATATAGGGGGTACCGTTGCAGAGTCAATGTGCGGGGGCACCGGCTAGTTGAGGTAATATGTACATGTGGGTAGAGTTAAAGTGACTATTCATAAATAATTAACAGAGTAGCAGCAGTGTAAAAAGATGGGGTGGGGGTGGGGGGGCAGTGCAAATAGTCCAGGTAGCCATGATTAGCTGTTCAGGAGTCTTATGGCTTGGTGGTAGAAGCTGTTGAGAAGTCTTTTGGACCTAGACTTGGCGCTCCGGTACCGCTTGCCGTGCGGTAGCAGAGAGAACAGTCTATAACTAGGGTGGCTGGAGTCTTTGACAATTTTGAGGGCCTTCCTCTGACACCGCCTGGAATAGAGGTCCTGGATGGCAGGAAGCTTGGCCCCAGTTATGTACTGGGCCGTACGCACTACCCTCTGTAGTGCCTTGCGGTCGGAGGCCGAGCAGTTGCCATACCAGGCGGTGATGCAACCAGTCAGGACGCTCTCGATGGTGCAGATGTAGAACTTTTTGAGGATCTGATGACCCATGCCTAATCTTTTCAGTCTCCTGGGGAGGAATAGGCTTTGTCGTGCACCTCTTCACGACTGTTTTGATGTGTTTGACCATGATAGTTTGTTGGTGATGTTGACACCGAGAAACTTGAAGCTCTCAACCTGTTCCACTACAGCCCCGTCGATGAGAATGGGGGTGTGCTCAGTCCTCTTTTTTTTTCCTGTAGTCCACAATCATCTCCTTTGTCTTGGTCACGTTGAGGGAGAGGTTGTTATCCTGGCACCACACGGCCAAGTCTCTGACCTCCTCCCTATAGGCTGTCTCATCATTGTCAGTGATCGGGCCTACCACTGTTGTGTCGTCGGCAAACTTAATGATGGTGTTGGAGTCGTGCCTGGCCATGCAGTCATGGGTGAACAGGGAGTACAGGAGGGGACTGAGCACGCACCCCTGAGGGGCCCCGCGTTGAGGATCAGCGTGGCAGATGTGTTGTTACCTACCCTTACCACCTGGGGGCGGCCCGTCAGGAATTCCAGGATCCAGTTGCAGAGGGAGGTGTTTAGTCCCAGGATCCTTAGCTTAGTGTAGCTGGGGACGGGGAGGGAAGTCGCGCGATGAGCTTTGAGGGCACGAAAATAGGGTATGGTGTCTCTGGAACGCTGAGCTGTAGTCAATGAATAGCATTCTCACGTAGGTGTTCCTCTTGTCCAGGTGGGAAAGGGCAGTGTGGAGTGCAATAGAGATTGCATCATCTGTGGATCTGTTGGGGCGGTATGCAAATTAGAGTGGGTCTAGGGTTTCTGGGATAATGGTGTTGATGTGAGCCATGGCTACAGATGTCAGTGCTACGGGTCGGTAGTCATTTAGGCAGGTTATCTTAGTGTCCTTGGGCACAGGGACTATGGTGGTCTGCTATAAACACATTTGATTAACTCTCTAGTCTACTAATTAGTCAGACATTATTAGTTTAACTGAGGGTGTGACATTTTAGTCATATCTTACTCACACATTTCTTTATCAACTCTCAATGCTATCTGAAGAATCCCGGAACATGTTCCAGTCTGTGCTAGCAAAACAGTCCTGTAGCTTAGCATCTGCGTCATCTGACCACTTTTTTTATTAGCCGAGTCACTGGTGCTTCCTGCTTTAGTTTTTGCTTATAAGCAGGAATCAGGAGGATAGAGTTCTGGTCAGATTTGCCAAATGGAGGGCGAGGGAGAGCTTTGTATGCTTCTCTGTGTGTTTGGGATGCAGCGTAACAATCATGTTGTTCCATTCACACGTGTGCAACTTATTGTCACCCCATGACATGTATGTATTTGTGAGCCTCCAGCCTATAGGTTCTCCCTGTGTCCAGTAAACCTCCTCTCATCATGGGTGTGATTCAGCCTGAAGCTGGAGGGGCCAGCAGCAACCAGCCAGACCACTCTATTACCAGTTGGGGAAGGATAGCATCTCTAGTTACAGTAGGGCATTTCCATGTAAAAGGACCCATGAGCACCAACGTGACGTTCATATGAGCATGTGAAAATGGGTGTCAAATGAAAGCTAAGAGTCTATATTTTTGGGAAATTAACGCATAGATACATTTTTCAACCAGTGAAGGCTTTGATTTCTGGATAGACAGATGGAAAAGGGATCTTCGAAAACATCTACCAGAAAAAGTCTTAAAAGGTACAATATCAGAAATGCATAAAACCAGAATAATGTTTACATAAAGACCCCTGCCTACCAATATCAACAGTTATATCTGGTTTTGGAGAAAGCCTTAACCTTCTGTAAGTTTAAGAAATATTGCCTTGTGCCTTGTGATTACGTTCCCAAACACCCACATAACTTTAAGGTATTTTAATTTCCTCTGTGAGGAGGGAGGATAATGAAAGTCCACAGAAGTAACAAGTCAGCTAACAATTCGTTATAGTGATTTTTCTGATATCATTTTGTTTGTGAATTATTAAGTGATTAAAACTCGTAATTCCGTTACCAAGTTGGTAGTGGAGTTACAAAAAATCTTGAACCAAATGACTGCGACTGAATTGCCTCCAAAGGGAAATCATAATAGTCACGAACCACAGTTGGGTCTCCGGGGACTGTCCTCCCTTCAACTGGCATACTGTTCAGCTCAAAACTGGTTTCTTTCTCTTGTCTTTTAGTCAAACCAAGAGTGTTAAAACAGTCTGAGACTGGACAATCTCTCTCTCACTCACTCACTCACTCACTCACTCACTCACTCACTCACTCACTCACTCACTCCATTTAATGTCACCTCTCCCAGCTCTTACAGACACCTACCCATGAGTCCCCTCTTTCCATTTACTGTAACCAGCGTCCTCACCTACTGAGCACCGACCGACACCGGATGACCATGGACATTGAAAAGTAGTTGAAATTTGGTCAGTCCAACCTGGTCTTGATGTTAACGCCCACAGACAGACCGGACTGGACCAAATCTAACAGCCTGTAGAGTACAGTGAGTAGAGCACAGTAAAGGACAGTACACTACAGTATAGAAAAGTAGAGTATAGTACAGTAGAGTATATTGTACTGAACTATACTCTACTGTACTAAACGCTACTGTACTCTTCTGTACTGCACTGTAGTGAACTCTACTCTGCTCTGCTCAGCTGTATTGTACTCATAGAAAATGATAGAGGCCTCTAGTGGCCAAAAGGCCTTATTAGCATGGGCAGCGCCATTGAGGGCTGTTACCATTTGAATGTAGTCAAATGAGTGGGACTTCCAACTTCATTGGCTGATCCCTCCTGGTCACCCTTTATAGTCATGTCCAACCAGGTCATCAGGAGGGATCAGCCAATCGTGAAGAAGAAAATAGACTACTTCAAAATGGAGATAGGCAGCACCATTGAGGCTATGCCGTCACAGACGCTATAATGACACAGATACAAAGATGAGTCCTCTATCTATCTCTGATTGTACTGCACTGTGCTCTACTCTACTGCACTGTGCTGTACTCTACTGTGCTCTACTGTGCTCTACTCTACTGTGCTCTACTGTGCTCTACTGTGCTGCGCTGTGATAATAATAATAATAATAATAATGTCCAAACATGTGAAACATGAGGTGAATGCCATTCATATCCATATTTATGCATTTCTGTGTAGTACATATCAAGGACCCATGATGTAATTCCTCTTACCGTAATTCCGTTACCGGGTGTAAATCCACTTTACTTACTGTAGTTCAATAAATAAAATAGATTTTTTCGAACTCAAGGTGCCATGTCATAGCTGACACCCCATTTTTTCTGCAGACATCTTTGAATCTTAATTCGGAGAAGATATTTAAACGTGGTCACATTAAAAACGGAGGGAGATTTTACAATAATTCCATTACCAAAGTTTGCATCTGCACAGTTCTATCACTAAATTAGTTTTTGCACATTTTTCAGAGGAAATGGTTAAAAGTAGTCCTTGTGCATAGAGTTGTATGGTTTGTTAATCTTGGAAACCAATGGTTATTATTTGGCATACGTTTTAAAGTGAAATAACTGAGTCAAAGTGTAAATCTGTTACTGTGGAATTGCCCAGTACAAGTCCGCTTCTTGAAAAGTTACCACGCAAAAATAATGTTTCAGAAGGCACCAGCTGCCACTATTATGTAGTAATCCAAAGAAGTGGTCAAAAGCCACCCACAGACCCCCCCACACCCCACACCAATCCCACCCTAAACAACCATTATATATAGTATCAGTTCTCTATGTCTGACAAGTAGTATGGAGCTTTGGCTCTAAGTATTGTTTCTTCATCCTATTGAATTCTCAGTTAATTTGGTGATGTTTTCTTCCCTGTTCAGAGAAATAAGTCGTTGAAGATACTGGGTTTGTCCCGTCCTACATCCTGATATTACTAGGTTCTGACCACTAGAGGGTGTTGTTTCCCCCCGCCATTGTTAATGGAATAATGTCACCCAAATCACAGAAGTACATATTGGTTTTCTTACCCATAAGCAGTTTATGGACCAGGTATGACAGCAACCCATGTTTTGGTTTGGTTTACCTAGCCACTGTTTAAAAGGTTAGCATTTGAAAACCACCTTTGTATGACGTATGAGTATAAAAGATGGACTCTGAAATTGTGATGGCAGAATTCTCAATGAATAAATATCTCTGACTATGCAGACCGGGACTCTGGCCGTTACTTAAATCCCAAAAGACTTACAACCTTTTGGGAGACGCACAGAGACACTGAAATAGTTTGTTAAATAATTCACGTAACAGCTTGGTCCTTCTGAGCCGGACTCCAATACCCTGTTTCTGTCATTCCAGGTAACTCTGAAAACCGTCGACGGGCGAATGATACATTCGTAAATAGAAAGTCCTGCTCTTTGACATTAAGGGTTAAAACAGGCCAGAGGACACCTGATTTAATGACAGAGACGGTGATGGAATCCAAACCTACATTGAATCTCGGCTGCAAGGATAAGGACAGTAGTCTTTATTCATTACTTGGTGAAATTGATTTGAGAACTTGCTAAAATATTGAAAAGTAGCAAATTGATCAATGCGTAGCCATTTTAAGTGAAATGTAGGGGACTGTCAGGAATGATCAAGATTACATTGTGAGGATAGATTCCTCCGTAGAGTAGGAGATAATTCTGGGGGACTAGTCAACCTGTTGGTGGGTCCGTAACGATTCACGGTAAAAGGCCATTACCAAAAGAAACTACCCGGTGTTGAAATAGAAGGAACTATTAAAAGTACACCTATGGGATGTAACCTGTAAGAGATTATAGAACAGTCAACAAATAATCCTGGTTAAACAAATACAAAAACTACACCAGAAGGAATTAAAATAGCATGTGTGAGAAATAGAATATTAGTAAAGTCAAAAGTCACAAACAACTGTAGATTTTGCTGTAACTCTATCCGTTCTGGAGCCTTATAAACTCCAGGTTACCGATATAACACCAATAATCATGTAAGGTTGTATACGTGTGAGACCTAATGTTTGCTCAAAAGTCACATCTATGAATAATTCCAGGTGGTTGTATAGAGGAGGGAGAACCCATTACTGTTGAATGAGACTTTCAGGAATTATCAAGATTACATTGTGGGGATAAATCCCTCTGTAAAGTATGAGATAATTCTGGGGGACTAGTCAAGATTACATATACAGGAAGGGGTGATTCAAGGTGTTGTTGTGTGAAGCTGTTTTGAATTACTTGTTAAATTGACTTGTTATATGTGGCTAAGGGATTTTTAACAGTACCAACCATGGGGGGCAAATCCTCACAATATAATATAATATATAATATAATATAATATATAATATTATAATATAATATAATATAATAATATGCCATTTAGCAGACGCTTTTATCCAAAGCGACTTACAGTCATGCGTGCATACATTTTTTTTTGTGTGTACAAGAGGTCCCAGAATTTACTGGGGACGAGAAATACTTGATGTAATTAAAATGGAATCCAGGGATAGAAGAAATCTCCATTATGTAACCAGGTGGAGGGAGAGGTATGGTTTTGAGGGACGTCTGGACGCAGTTAAACTCGAATCCATGCTTAAACAGATACATAAGGTGTGTAAAGGAGAAAGAAGCAGTGAGAGAGATGAGAGAGTAGGAGGGGGCCAGTACCCAACTGATAGCCTTACCTAATCTATTGGCAGGGAATGAAGGGGCCCCAGCAACCTTAGATGTATACAGTAATAATAATAATATGCCATTTAGCAGACAGGCCATGAACACAGAGGACGTGGCCAGAGCGGTAGAAGGAATGACCCACCCCAAAACAGGAATAGTAAGGTTTGGGCTGCCGTTAGAGGGCAGTGGGTTTCAGGGGATGCCCAGAGGACACTTTTGCCATGGGCCGATCACAGAGAGTATGTTGGGAAAATAACTGAATTGTGGAATAGCCTCAGAGAGACATGCAATCCATCATGAGCAGAATAACAGACAGGACAGAGCCAAGAAAGAAGAGGAAGATGCAGAGTAACTAATTGCCACTCTGGGAGAGATGGCGGGTAGAACTAGAAACCTAGGAGAGAGAGGAGATAAGGCAGGAAAGAGTGAAGGCCACGGGGGGAGAATAGGGGCTTTAACTGTAACAAGGGAGGGCACTTCGCCAAAGAATGTGAGGCCCCGTGTAAATACTGTGGCAAGATAGGCCATAACTTTTCCCGCTGCAAACATAAAGGAGAGGGCAAGAAGGGAAACCGGGGAGAGAAAAGAGAGAAAAGAGCGAGAGAGAAGTCCATCCCCCAGCTTTGAGCGTGAGGAAGAGGAAGATAAGGCGTGACTAGTCCTTGAGGGAGAAATAGTAGACTCTAGTGAGGGGAAGACTAAGGAACCATTTGATCCAAATTGTGAGGTGTTTGAATTGGCTACTATTGACTTAGCACTTCAACAGGAACAGAAACCTTATTTGACATTGACAGTAATGGGTAAGAAAATTAAATTCCTTTGTGATACGGGAGCCTGCAGGACAGCAATCTGTGCAACAGACAAGCCAGATGGAGTCAGGTTTGATGGGGAGAAAATCATAGTGTGATCTGCCTCTGGTCATCAATTTATTGAAAGGTTATCAGCTCCAATAACCCTAAAACATGACCAATCAGGAGGAGAGGCAACCATACCCATCCTGATATCTAAGCTGTGTCCGGTAAATTTACTAGGACGTGATGTAATGACTAAATTGAATGTGGCCGTCATTTCCACTGAGAGGGGAATGAAAGTACACATAGTCAGAGACAATATGGTGGTCTGTGGGGAAGGGGAGCCATGTTATTGGTATAGGCTAGATTTGTTAAGGGAGGTAATAACTGATATTCCCCGAACCTTGATGGAACTTGCTGATGATGTAGTACCAGGCCCCACTAAAATGTCCCCCGATGACCTACACTGTACTCTCTGGTATAACCAACACCCAGGTCCAGATGCAATATATGAGGAAGCATTATTTAAAACCACAGAAAGGACTATAGCCTTGAAATGGTTTCACTATGACAACACCCACGCAGCAGTGGAGGTGGAACTAGGGCCCCAAAGTTCAGGGAAAGATGGAGCCCACATGTGTCCCTAGCAAAGGAGCCAGCAGAGGACTGGAAAGACATGGGCCAGTGGGTATCCAAGGGTAAGAGGATCACTGATTGGGTCAATATTGTGAGTGGAGATCAACACAGCCCATCCACAGATAGGTATCGTCGGAAATTGAATTGGAGAGCCAATTCAGTTCCCGGAGTACATTTAGATGAGAATAGCAGATACTGAGGAGAGGAATACCTGTTGACAGAACAACAGGAGTCAGACTTAATATAAATAATAATAATAATATGCCATTTAGCAGACGCTTTTATCCAAAGCGACTTACAGTCATGCGTGCATACATTTTTTTTTTTTTTTTTTGTGTATGGGTGGTCCCGGGGATCGAACCCACTACCTTAGCGTTACAAGCGCCGTGCTCTACCAGCTGAGCATTTGTGGTCCCAGGGTCCAGCAGACGTAGGATTAATAAAAGGGGTAATTCCAGTACAGGTGATACCCAAATCTAATCATAGGCCATATCAGAAGCAATACCCTATGAAACCAGAAGCAATAAAAGGTTTGCAGTTTACCAAGAGCAGATTGGGAGGGACCTTGAGGGAGTGCCAATTCTTGAGGCCAGAAACAAAGGGGCAGTGTCCTGGAAATCACAGTCAGTTTTGTTTTTGTTTTTCAGTTCTGCTGGGAGTATATTTGATAATGGGTGAGACATAATTAATATAATATTGTTCAAAGCCAATTTAGGGTTTCCATTAAGGAACGTCAATCACTACATTGGATATTAATACTATGGAGATAAATTCAATATATACTGGTCAACTACGGCATGTGTTTGGTGTTATTTGTAGCCTACTTAGAAAGGACAGTTACCTATATCTGCTGTATTCTAAACAATGACAGATTGGGAGTTTCATAAGAGGTGGATATAATTTTAGTTGAAAACAGAGGTAATTAGATTTGAGAAAGGTTGAATTGCATTGTTTAAGCAAGAATGGCATTAAATTCATGCTTTCTAGTTATGTGTATGCAAATATGTTATTCATTTTTGGTGGTGTGTGGATAGAATTTACTAATGCCAGGATTTAGTAAACAAAGCAGAGAGATGCAGTGAGAGCAGTGGAAGGGATACCCCACCCTAAGACGGGGGTACACCAGTTCAGAAGAGATATGGAAGGGCTGACCGCCAGCTTTTAAGCTGAATACAGGGGTTCTAGAGTGGGCAGAAGAAGGGGCTTATGGAGATAAATTGGCACAACTCTGTGATAATCTGAGAGAATATTGTCACAGACATGCCGACTTCTCCAAAGTCCACGAGTGTAAACAGGGAGACAGTGAGACTATTAGTCAATACCTAGGAGAGAAGAGAGGTTACGGTAGCAAAGACAGACAAGAAGGAAATGGTAATAGTGGAGACAGGAGTGAGTGGAAGTGTTACAATTGTGACAAAACGGGACATTTTGCAAGAGAATGTGAGGAACCGTGTAGTTACTGTGCAAGGAAAGGGCACCAGTTCAGAAACTGTAGGCAGAAGGGGAAGAGAGAAATCAGGAGTCCTCATGACCTGGCTACTTTGGTTTGTTGTTTTTTAATTGGGGTTTTCAAATAAAAAAAACAACACACCTAGTATGATGTTTATAAAGCCTTGTTGTTCCAATTTTGGGGGGTTTTCAGCAGGTCAAGGGTGATAGGTCTTGGAGGAGCACGCACAGTTAATTTTAATGGAGTTTTTCGGTTTTGGCTGAGTTTGGGGTATATATGATTTCTTATGAAAATGAATGTCATGAGGACTTAATGAACACTTGGGATAAGTAACATTTATGAAATATTTAGAATAATGGTAATGTTTGGTCATACTATGGGATGGAACAGTTCGTTGAATAATTTCAATTGCCTCTGAACTCTGTTTTAACTTTCTGGTGTTAATTAATAATCCACACTGGTAAATTCTAAAGGCATGAGAGGAGGACTTTAAGATAGTTTATTTTACCAAGTTGAGGGTAATTTATAATACTGTGAATAGTGTGAAGAAGATTATAATTTGGTAATAATATATATGATTTGAACCATAAAATAACAGAAGAGAGAGAGAGCTTTCCCTGAATGAGGGTTACCTGTTGCTAGTCAATTGTACTAATCTTGGATTACTTTTACGGGATAGAAGTAAATTGAGGTATTATCAAATGTTGTCATTTAAATTTAATTTTTAGTATGCTTTAATAAACAAGTATTTGTTGGTATTTGAAACTAAATTAATGAGCTGCAGTAATCAGAGGAAGGCACAATCTAATGCGAAACAGCTATTACCTAGATCATTTATTTAGTAATGAGATCAGGAAGATAGGAGCAATAAAGAAGCAAGGGACAGTCTCAAAAATAAATAAGGGATGGCAATTGGATGATAAATTACCAATATTACCTAAGTGATTGTTTAGGTAGGTGGTAATATTGACACATGGGCAGTGACATGTGTCAAAAGGAGGGATGGATGGTAGAGCAGATTAGACAACACTTTGTTGCATATGGGATTACTAATTATAAAAAAAGATGTGTTATCTGTGCTCAAAATAATCACATGGGCAGACAGAGGGCACCTCAGGGTGAGTATCCTCCGGCTAAGTACCCTTTCCAGCAATTGGAAATTGATTTTATAGAGTTAACACGGAGTGAAGGGAAGAAATTTAGAGTAACCCCAGATAAAGATGGGTTATCCCCCTTTGAGAAAGTGTTTGGAAGACCTTACATAATTCCACAGTTGGCAGTACCAGACAGGCAGACATATAACTAGAGAGCACCCTAGCAGAACACGTGAGAAGGTAGTTTATTAACCACACCTGTATGTCAGAGGTTTTGTGCCCCACAGGTGAACTAAAGGAGAAGGTGACCCACTCTATATAACCTGGAGACTGGGTGTGGATCCAATCCTTAAAGAAGAAAAACTGGAAGCAGCCCCATTGGGAAGGTCCATATCAGGTCCTGTTGGTGACGGGGGGGGGATATGTCAATCTCCATACACAGTTTAAGGACAGGTGTAGTATTGTGAAAGTAGGGAATTACCAGAAATGGCAGTGCAACCCATATAAGGGTAGGTACTGTCTGAAAGTCTGAATTACGCTAAAACAGGTTACAGACCTGAACAAGTGAGATATCCTCTTCAACTGGGGCACCCTATAGAGTAAACCTCTCTGAGGGAGGTAGTGAGACCGGGGCTGTGGTGAAGATAGTGCACCCTATAGACCTGAAGGAAGTAGTACAGGTGGAGACTGGGTATAGGGATCCTAACCTGTGGTTGGAATGGATTCAGTATACGGCAAGAACTATGTCTAAAGAGGACTGTTATGCCTGTGGGACAGCCAAACCAAGGTTAACAACTACTCCGTTCCCCTTGACAGGCTTTAACTCTCCGTCAGGTTTATCCTCCATGATTAAATTGTTCAAGCCACCTGGTAATGTGGTGAAGGAGTCTTGTAGTAACTTGCACTATCTGTATCCCCGATAACAAAGTCACCCCGACCTAGGTTGCCTCCATTTGAAGTCTCAGGGGATTCTTATTATTGTTTTTCTAGGACAAATAAGATAGGATACAGGGTAGGGCATCTTAGCTCCTGCTCCCACACAGAGAATGTCACAACTAAAGAGACCATGACTAATCTCTCCTCTTCGTTGCAGCCAGAGGATTTTAGGAACCAAAACCAGGCCCGTGCTGACATCTGGTGGTTGTGTGGTGATAACAGATTGTGAACTCACCTACATACGCAAACAATCAAACGTGTCAGAGACTGGTGAGTTGTCACGTAGAAAGTGGGACCTCCTCCCGGGATCCTTTGATGAAAGGATATATATTGATGGGATAGGAGTACCTCGAGGGGTTCCAGAAGAATTCAAAGCTAGGAATCAGATCGCAGCTGGGTTTGAATCAAGTATTTTCTGGTGGTCAACAATTAATAAAAATGTAGATTGGATAAATTATATTTACTATAACCAGCAAAGATTTATAAACCACACTCGTGATGCAATAAAGGGATTGGCTGAGCAGACAGCGGCAACTAGCTTAATGGCATGGCAGAATAGAATAGCTTTAGATATGCTTTTGGCTGAGCGGGGCAGAGTTTGTGTTCTGTTTGGATCTATGTGCTGTACTTTCATCCCCAACAATACAGCACCGGACGGGTCCGTGACCAAAGCGCTTCAGGGACTCACCACACTGGCGAACGAACTGGCTGAGAACTCTGGTATTGATAGCTCCCTAAACGGTTGGTTTGATAACATATTTGGTAAATGGAAAACTATTGTTGTAACTATTCTGGGTGCAGTTATAGCTTCTATGGGTATACTTGTTCTTTGTGGATGTTGTCTTATTCCCTGTGTCCAAGGGTTGGTGAGCAAGGCGATGGAGAAAAGGGTTTCCCAACAGATGGTGAGATACGGCCCAATCCCGGACTCCGACCTAAGGAATGAAGGATATGACCTACCAGGCTTGGTGGAGGACGACGACGATCCAGATAGTTTGAGACTGGATGTTTTCCTAGAACTATAAATCTCTAGTTTAAAAGTTATTGTAATGATCTTTTGTGTATTAAAGTCTCGTTTTAAGTATGATGTACTAGTTACCATTGCTAAAAAGTAACGTTACACTTTAATCATGGGGTAACCTTGATGAACCTGTATTGAATGAGACAATTGTTAATGTTTTTATATGCAAACCAACTTATATACTTCAATGAGTGTGATTCATTTCTATAACAACATATATTTTGTATGTGCATAATAATTAGTCAAAGGGTGGATTGATAGATTGATTATTAATGACTAATTATTACACCCTGAAACTGTGTATAATGTGTTAGAAATGTGAGAGTGTCGGACCAGTAAAGACTCAGCAATGTGAGTAAGAGTTAGGCCAGACAAAGGACAAGGAGAACTGTCTACAGACAACTGAGAAACCAAGATAAAGAGGCCTCCCAATTTAGGGAGGGGAGAAACTGTTATGAAAACATGGTGCAGAATATTGTGAGAACGGACATAAATGAGGAATGCAGGGAGTAGGCTATGATAAGAAAGTGTGTGTGTGAACTGATGGTCAGGAGAGCAGTTTTAGAGTGGAAAACTACAGCCCGCCTACAGAGGGGAGGGATTTTTTTTGTATGACGTATGAGTATAAAAGATGGACTCTGAGATTGTGATGGCAGAATTCTCAATGAATAAAGATCTCTGACTATGCAGATCGGGACTCTGTCCGTTATTTAAATCCCAAAAGACTTACAACCTTTTGGGAGACGCACAGAGACACTGAAATAGTTTGTTAAATAATTCACGTAACAGGATGTGGCCCAGAAGTTAATTGAGAGCATGCCAGGGCGGATTGTGAGGTCTTGAAAAAGAAGGGTCAACGCTGAAAATATTGACTCTTTGCATAAACTTAATGTAATTGTCAATGAAAGCCTTTGACACTTATGGAATGCTTGTAATTATACTTCAGTATACCATAGTAACATCTGACAAAAATATCTAAAAACACTGAAGCAGCAAACTTTGTGAAGACCAATACTTGTGTCATTCTCCAAACTTTTGACCAGGACTGTAGTAAGCTGCTAGAAGCCCATATTCTACACCCTAATAATTTGGTCCCTTTCCCCCTCATAACTAAGCCTACTGTTCTGACTTGGTGGTGCACATGTAGACTATAGCCTGTTTTAGAGAAATGTATAATCAAATGTTGTAAGAGCTTTCATTGTCTGCTTATATGCCCCCGTTATTTATCCCAGGGTTCTGACTTGGTGTACAGGGAGAATACTGTAAGAACAGCCCATGTACTGAATTATGTTGCTGTACATTTCAAAAGTGCTGAACAAATAGTTATATTGACTACGTTCCACCCTAGCTCGCTCATTAATGTCTTAATCTAAATTACGGATTGCCTCTTTTCCGCTCGTCGTCCCCTTATGCCATAGTTTGTACATCTCAATTGTCATTAGAAACCACATTTGTTTAAGCAAGTCAGCCATATCAGCTATGTTGTTTTAAAAGGCAGTAAATTAGGTTGAATGAACTGTTTTGCTGCCAGACAAGGCTCCGCTGAAAGCCAGGTGTAGCGGTGGTAAGGATTCACTCCATGGTGCTGAAAAGAAAGCTCTGCAGTTGGGACAGCTTTATGTAGGCTCTATCAGTTTGTGGGCACCGTTTGTCACCGTTATAGTGCAATCAATGTATTGTTTAGTGTTGTGTTGTGGCTTTGCTGGCATGCATCTGGAAGAAAAAAAAATGCCGGAGTTTGCCCCACCAACATTGACATGCTAAAATCACCACTGGGTGGG
Organism: Coregonus clupeaformis; assembly: GCF_020615455.1. Classification (NCBI taxonomy): domain Eukaryota; kingdom Metazoa; phylum Chordata; class Actinopteri; order Salmoniformes; family Salmonidae; genus Coregonus; species Coregonus clupeaformis. The sequence continues at coordinate 56,131 of NW_025535121.1, read as the reverse complement.
TCAAGCATAACATTACAACCCTGTTACCCATAGATAGAAGGTCTTGTCACGGTTTCGGCCGAGGCTGCTCCTCCTCCTTGTTCGGGCAGGCTTCGGCGGTCGTCGTCCCCGAGTACTAGCTGCCACCGTTCGATGTTTTCATGTTTGTTTGGTTTTGTCTGTTTGTACACCTGTCCCTTGTTAGTGTTTGATTTTGTTTCCTATTTAGTTATCGTGTGTTGGGTTGGTGTTATGTGTGATTGTTATGTCAGCTGTTACTGTTGATGGGTTTTCTCTCTCGTGTTGTTTGTGTCGAGAGTCCGCACTGCGTGCGCCTTTTCTTGTTTTACGCACTGTTGTGTGTGTGTGTAATTTGTTCATGCCTCCCGGTTGGGTTGGTTATTCACATGTTTGGAGTTACTATTTTTGGATTACTAAAGTCTGTTGACGAACACCCTTGTTCCTGCGCTTGATTCCCTGCACCACATCCACACTCAGCGTTCTGACAGGTCTAGAATGATTTCAACAATTTACATTTGTTTGGCAAGCTTGCATTCCATTCCCCCTGTCACACAGGGATTTCTGGTCGTTTCAAAATGAAATAGTCAACCCTGTTACAGTCAACCCTGTTACTTTATTTGGCACTTAATAGGCAATTACTATGGTATGTATTTTTTACTCCAGATGGGGAAAAAAATGTTTTTTATTAAGTTGAACATGTGCTCTTTATGGCAGAATGTTAAAATGAGGTGAAATAAAAGTTAAACTCCCCAAAAGGCACTCAGTTGAAGCAATTTCAATCTGATATTTCTCCTATGGTCTAAAATAGATGTGTATAGATGACTCTCTAATATAACATGTCACACATTGTAGCAAACTGATGGAATGTTAGGTGTCTCATTGAAAGTCTAACATCTACCATGACTACTGGATGTTTCAAATCTAATACATAACAAAACAATCGACACCGTAACAACAATATTGCTTTTTTAATTAATTATTTTATTCAAGCTTAAAACTTTGTCATAATTTATTGGGAGTTATCTTCTAGGTCTAGGACAGGTGAGGTGGTGGAAATGATCAGAGTTGCGTTCAACTTGAATAAAGATGAGAAACTCTGGTCTGTGGAGCCACTGGACAGAGGGGAAGACTTCTGTGTAAACCATGTCCATTTGGGGATATTTTCTAGGACAGGTAAGGTGGTGAGGAGAGATGAATTCAACGGATAAAGATGAGAATCTGTGGTCTGGGGAGGAGAGTTGATGACCTTAGATGGTTTGTTGCCTTGATTAAGAGGATACTTGCTGGCTTGGAGCTTAAAAAGGCATGAAGAATTGAAGAGGAGGAGGAATTATTGGGCGACACTTGTATGTATTACCAGCGTAACCCCAGTGGCACTGTGGCTTTGTTGAGTTGCAGCTCTCAGCAGACAGCAGGTTAGGAATGCTGTAAGAAATCACAGAGACAGGTAAGTATCTACATACATGTGTGTTGCATGTACACTAAACACTCACATTTGGATAATGTCACTTTTTAAAGTGGCAACATATATATTAACAGTGTAAAACATCAATACATTTGGAAACATTCTTTACCCCATCTTAATTCTCTTCCAGATGCCTGGAGTTTTCTTTTTCTTGCACTTTGGCTCTGCTGTCTCAGCCTCTTCTTGAGCCTTTAACTGCTGGCTCTCTGACCCCATCTGCTGGCTCTCTGCCCCCGCTGCTGGCTCTCTGCCCCCCCTGCTGGCTCTCTGCCCCCCCTGCTGGTTCTCTGCCCCCCCTGCTGGTTCTCTGGCCCCCCCCTGCTGGTTCTCTGCCCCCCTGCTGGTTCTCTGGCCCCCCTGCTGGTTCTCTGGCCCCCCTGCTGGTTCTCTGGCCCCCCCCTGCCGGTTCCTCTGGCCCCCCCCTGCTGGTTCTCTGGCCCCCCCTGCTGGTTCTCTGCCCCCCCTGCTGGTTCTCTGGCCCCCCTGCTGGCTCTCTGCCCCCTGCTGGTTCTCTGCCCCCCCTGCTGGTTCTCTGGCCCCCCCTGCTGGTTCTCTGGCCCCCCTGCTGGTTCTCTGGCCCCCCCTGCTGGTTCTCTGCCCCCCCTGCTGGTTCTCTGGCCCCCCTGCTGGTTCTCTGGCCCCCCCTGCTGGTTCTCTGCCCCCCTGCTGGTTCTCTGGCCCCCCCCTGCTGGTTCTCTGGCCCCCCCTGCTGGCTCTCTGCCCCCCCTGCTGGTTCTCTGGCCCCACCTGCTGGTTCTCTGCCCCCCATGCTGGTTCTCTGGCACCCCCTGCTGGTTCTCTGCCCATGCCTGTTGCCTCCTTGGCCTCTCCTGCTGGCCTTCTCCAGATCCAATGGGCTCTTGGCTTAAGCTCTTGGTTGGACAGCGGGTGATGTACTGGGTGCTGCACTTCTTGATTAGAGCATCAGCCTCCAGATTCATCTGCTCCAGCCATTTCTCCTGCTTTTCATTTAGGGACTGTTCCTTCATCCTCTCCCTTTCCTCTTTACGTTTTTGTTGTTTTCTAAGCAGGGACTGGGCTCTCCACTGCTTATGATAATCCTCCATCTTCTTCCTTATCTCCTCATCCTTCAGGAGCTCCTTCCTCTTCTCCCTCTCTCTCTCGGCCCGGGTGATGTGGGTTGTTATCACTATGTGTCCAGGGATGACTGGGAGGGGAGAAGAAGCAGAGTTCACATTCAACTTAGGGGATCAGGTATCAACTTATATGCAATGGACACAGGGAATTAAGAACAGAACCCCCCAATTGGATCTCAATGATTCTATACTCATTTCAATTGAGCAAGGCATGGAATTTGTCAATAAAGTGCAATAATTCCCGTCCTGAATTGACCTGACCCTAAGTTTAACATGAGTCCCAAATGGCACCTATTCCTTATATAGTGCCAGGGCCGGCCCCTTGGCATATACGATCGCTTGGGCCGGCCCTGGTATGCACTCACTAACTGTAAGTCGCTCTGGATAAGAGCGTCTGCTAAATGACTAAAAATGTAAAAAAAATGTTGTGATCCCTTATCCCTACAGTGATTACCTATATGGTGATCCCTTATCCCTACAATTATCCCTTTGTGGTGATACTTATCCCTACAGTGATTACCTATGTGGTGATCCATTATCCCTACAGTGATCCCTATGTGGTGATCCCTTATACTACAGTGATCCCTATGTGGTGATCCCTTATACTACAGTGATCCCTATGTGGTGATCCCTTATCCCTACAGTGATAGGGCGGCAGGTAGCTTAGTGGGTAAGAGCGTTGTGCCAGTAACCGAAAGGTTGCTGGTTCTAATCCCCGAGCCAACTAGGTGAAAAATCTGTCGATGTGCCCTTGAGCAAGGCACTTAACCCTAATTGCTTCTGTAAGTCGCTCTGGATAAGAGCGTCTGCTAAATGACTAAAATGTAAAATGTAAATGATCCCTATGTGGTGATCCCTTATCCCTACAGTGATCCCTATGTGGTGATCCCTTATACTACAGTGATTAGCTATGTGGTGATCCCTTATACTACAGTGATTACCTATGTGGTGATCCCTTATACTACAGTGATCCCTATGTGGTGATCCCTTATAGTACAGTGATCCCTATGTGGTGATCCCTTATACTACAGTGATCCCTATGTGGTGATCCCTTATACTACAGTGATCCCTATGTGTTGATCCCTTATACTACAGTGATCCCTATGTGGTGATCCCTTATACTACAGTGATCCCTATGTGGTGATCCCTTATACTACAGTGATCCCTATGTGGTGATCCCTTATACTACAGTGATCCATATGTGGTGATCCCTTATACTACAGTGATTACCTATGTGGTGATCCCTTATACTACAGTGATCCCTATGTGGTGATCCCTTATACTACAGTGATTACCTATGTGGTGATCCATAATACTACAGTGAACCCTATGTGGTGATGCCTTATACTACAGTGATCCCTATGTGGTGATCCCTTATACTACAGTGATCCCTATGTGGTGAGCCCTTATACTACAGTGATCCCTATGTGGTGATCCCTTATACTACAGTGATTACCTACACTACCGTTCAAAAGTTTGGGGTCACTTATAAAGTTCCTTGTTTTCGAAAGGATTTTTTTTTTTGTCCATTAAAATAACATAATATTGATCAGAAATACAGTGTAGACATTGTTAATGTTGTAAATGGCTATTGTAGCTGGAAACTGCTGATTTTTAATGGAATATCTACATAGGCGTACAGAGGCCCATTACCAGCAACCATCAGTCCTTTGTTCCAATGGCATTTTGTGTTTGCTAATCCAAGTTAATCATTTTAAAAGGCTAAATTATCATTAGAAAACCCTTTTTGCAATTTATGTTAGCACAGCTGAAAACTGTTGTGCTGATTAAAGAAGCAATAAAACTGGCCTTCTTGAGACTAGTTGAGTATCTGCAGCATCAGCAATTGTGGGTTCGATTACAGGCTCAAAATAGCAAGAAACAAATAACTTTCTTCTGAAACTCGTCAGTCCATTCTTGTTCTGAGAAATTAAGGCTATTCAATGTGAGAAATTGCCAAGAAACTGAAGTTCAACAAGGGTTCTTCTAAGATCTTCGAAGAACCTTAGGGATCTTGGCACTGACAATTGCACCCAAAAGGTTCTTCCAAGAACCCCATAGGAGGTGGGGTTCATCGCGGTACCTCCTTAGTTGGTGGGGGTTCTGGCATGAACCTAATTGCTCATCTGAAACATTTGGATTTGAAAGGACAGCAGGTGCAGGCACTTCACTGAAAAATGTAAAGATCTCCTCAATTTAAGGTAAGGTTGGTCCCTTGTATGGTCTAAATTGATATTGTTTTCTGATTCTTCTTTTCATATTTGTGCAAATCTTTCTAAAACAGAAAATGGGCACAATTCAATGGATATCAATCAACAAAGAGGTAAGAATATGTACTGTAGGCTATAAGAATATGTTGAAGGATAGCTGTATTGGGTGCAGATGACTGAACTGCTCACTTTTGTGTCTGTAGGTATACAGACGAGGAGGCATACAAAGGTATGTCAATTGGGACTTGGTATGTTATGCAGATCAGATTTACCATCCTCCTCCCTTACCTCTTCAGTGAATATCCCATAGGCCTCTACATTATGGACAAGGTATGTTTATGAAAACCATTATTAAAACAGTTTTTTCATTCACATTTACCACAAAAACCAATGAATGAGTACTGTCATGTGCATGTTTTGCTAATCATCTGTATAACTACTATTTTTGGGATTCACAGACTTCACCCTCCCTACACCTCTGATGAATATAACAGGAAACCTGTTCGATCACCATGCACTGCAAAATCATTCTGACTATGGATATGGAGAACATCAACACATTAACATCAACATGCCAGAGGATACAGTGGGGAAAAAAAAGTATTTAGTCAGCCACCAATTGTGCAAGTTCTCCCACTTAAAAAGATGAGAGGCCTGTAATTTTCATCATAGGTACACGTGACAGACAAAATGAGAAAAAAAATCCAGAAAATCACATTGTAGGATTTTTAATGAATTTATTTGCAAATTATGGTGGAAAATAAGTATTTGGTCAATAACAAAAGTTTCTCAATACTTTGTTATATACCCTTTGTTGGCAATGACACAGGTCAAACGTTTTCTGTAAGTCTTCACAAGGTTTTCACACACTGTTGCTGGTATTTTGGCCCATTCCTCCATGCAGATCTCCTCTAGAGCAGTGATGTTTTGGGGCTGTCGCTGGGCAACACGGACTTTCAACTCCCTCCAAAGATTTTCTATGGGGTTGAGATCTGGAGACTGGCTAGGCCACTCCAGGACCTTGAAATGCTTCTTACGAGCCACTCCTTCATTGCCCGGGCGGTGTGTTTGGGATCATTGTCATGCTGAAAGACCCAGCCACGTTTCATCTTCAATGCCCTTGCTGATGGAAGGAGGTTTTCACTCAAAATCTCACGATACATGGCCCCATTCATTCTTTCCTTTACACGGATCAGTCGTCCTGGTCCCTTTGCAGAAAAACAGCCCCAAAGCATGATGTTTCCACCCCCCATGCTTCACAGTAGGTATGGTGTTCTTTGGATGCAACTCAGCATTCTTTGTCCTCCAAACACGACGAGTTGAGTTTTTACCAAAAAGTTATATTTTGGTTTCATCTGACCATATGACATTCTCCCCAATCCTCTTCTGGTCATCCAAATGCACTCTAGCAAACTTCAGACGGGCCAGAACATGTACTGGCTTAAGCAGAGGGACACATCTGGCACTGCAGGATTTGAGTCCCTGGCGACGTAGTGTGTTACTGATGGTAGGCTTTGTTACTTTGGTCCCAGCTCTCTGCAGGTCATTCACTAGGTCCCCCCGTGTGGTTCTGGGATTTTTGCTCACCGTTCTTGTGATCATTTTGATCCCACGGGGTGAGATCTTGCGTGGAGCCCCAGATCGAGGGAGATTATCAGTGGTCTTGTATGTCTTCCATTTCCTAAAAATTGCTCCCACAGTTGATTTCTTCAAACCAAGCTGCTTACCTATTGCAGATTCAGTCTTCCCAGCCTGGTGCAGGTCTACAATTTTCAGACCAACTTCCCACATAGGGGAGAAGCATTCAAAACCCACTAGTTGTTCTTTCAAAAGAAAATAGTACACAAAAAATGGTAAATCCGAAAGACCTCTCGTATTACCAACCTTACTACAATGGCAGCAAATATGTTTATGAATTCAGTAACACAAAATTAAAGGGAACTTTATTTCCATCACCCCCTTTCCTGAAGTGAATGGTTTCACCCACTACTCTACCGCGAACTGCTGCGTTCTTTGACTTCAACTTTGAGCGCGAAGTTGATGGAAACTGTACATTTTGACTTTGTTACATAAGGATACGGCTAAAGGCTTTAAAAACTGGTCTTCTAGGGCGTTGGGTATAGAGAATACAAGGGCCAGATTTCCGGCCGTTGTAGAATAGATTCAGGGCATTATGTACAGACAATGATATCGAAGGATTTGAGTACAGTGCACGAAACCTAAGCTAACTTGTGCTTGCTAAGGGGCAATGGTAATTAGCCAACGACAACAGCCATTCGGTTGCAGCTAGCTGGTTGCAATGATCCGGTGTTAGGGTCCAGTGTTTCCGGCAGAAAATCCAATATGCTCTGGGTCGATAGCAGGCTGTGCAGACTGGCCGACAAATTTTCCAGGCAAGAGCTAGAGCTGGCTGGTGGGTAGTGCAGGCCACGGACAATGGTGAGGAACGCTAACGGTGGCTAATAGCAAGTAGCTAGCTAGCTGGCTACCACAGCCATTCGGTTGCAGCTAGACTAGTTTCAGCTCAAGGTTCTTGATAAAAGTTATAAGGAAATAATAGAATCCTTTCCACATTGGGTGAGGCGGGTTGCAGGAAAGTATATTTTTAGTTAAAGAATGAAAAGTAAAATTGAGAAATATATACAAAACAGACAACAACAAAAAAAGGCAATTTACACAAGGACACGACAGAAAACAAGACCGCACTGCTACGCCATTTTGGATTTTTGCAAACAAAAATGACATCATCAAACATCACTGGCCTGACTTGAGCAGCTCTGCCCGGGGATTGAGCCATCAACTTAGTTGCTATTGGTCCGGTTAAGGCTACCTGCAGACCTTCTCCCAGACCTCCTCCTCAGCACCTCCCCTTAACACCTCCTAAGACCAGCAGTGGGAACTGAACTAGCAACCGTGGGGCTGCTAGGCTGTACTCTCAGGGACCATCTCCTGTCATTGTGCCCTAGAGCAAGACACTTAATCCTGAAATGGCTCTTCGTCCGAGGGGTGCTGCTCCATCGCTGTCCCTGTGCCTCTCAACTTGTGTCATCATTTATTGGGAGTTATCTTCTAGGTCTAGGACAGGAGGGGTCCATGTCAAACCATGTCCATTTGGGGATATTTTCTAGGACAGGTGATGTGGTGAGCAGAGATTAATTAAACTTGGATACAGATGAGAATCTCTGGTCTGGGGTGGGGAATTGCTGACCTTAGACGGTTTGTTGCCTTGATTAAGAGGATACTTACTGGCTTGAGGAGCTTAAAGAGGCCTGATGACTTGAAGAGGAGGAGGAATTATTGGGCGACACTTGTGTTTATTACCAATGTAACCCCAGTGGCACTGCGGCCGTTGAGTTCCAGCTCTCAGCAGACAGCAGGTTAGGAATGCTGTAAGAAATCACAGAGACAGGTAAGTATCTACATACATGTGTGTTGCATGTACACTAAACACTCACATTTGGATAATGTCACTTTTTAAAGTGGCAACATATATATTAACAGTGTAAAACATTAATACATTTTGAAGCATTCTTTACCCCATCTTAATTCTCTTCCAGATGCCTGGATTTGTCTTTTTCTTGGAGTCTGGCTCTGCTGTCTCAGCCTCTTCTTGAGCCTGTAGCTGCTGGCTCTCTGCCCCCCACTCCTGGCTCTCTGCCCCCCCTGCTGGCTCTCTGCCCCCACTCCTAGCTCTCTGCCCCCCACTCCTGGCTCTCTGCCCCCCCTGCTGGCTCTCTGCCCCCTACTCCTGGCTCTCTGCCCCCCACTCCTGGCTCTCTGCCCCCCCTGCTGGCTCTCTGCCCCCCACTCCTGGCTCTCTGCCCCCCCTGCTGGTTCTCTGCCCCCACTCCTGGTTCTCTGCCCCCCACTCCTGGCTCTCTGCCCCCCACTCCTGGCTCTCTGCCCCCCTGCTGGTTCTCTGCCCCCACTCCTGGCTCTCTGCCCCCACTCCTGGCTCTCTGCCCCCACTCCTGGCTCTCTGCCCCCCCTGCTGGTTCTCTGCCCCCCTCCTGGCTCTCTGCCCCCCACTCCTGGTTCTCTGCCCCCCCTGCTGGTTCTCTGCCCCCCACTCCTGGCTCTCTGCCCCCACTCCTGGTTCTCTGCCCCCCCTGCTGGTTCTCTGCCCCCCACTCCTGGCTCTCTGCCCCCCACTCCTGGCTCTCTGCCCCCCACTCCTGGCTCTCTGCCCCCCACTCCTGGTTCTCTGCCCCCCCTGCTGGTTCTCTGCCCATGCCTGCGGCCTCCTTGGCCCCCCCTGCTGGTTCTCTGCCCATGCCTGCGGCCTCCTTGGCCCCCCCTGCTGGTTCTCTGCCCATGCCTGCGGCCTCCTTGGCCCCTCCTGCTGGTTCTCTGCCCATGCCTGCGGCCTCCTTGGCCCCTCCTGCTGGTTCTCTGCCCATGCCTGCGGCCTCCTTGGCCCCTCCTGCTGGCCATCTCCAGATCCAACGGGCTCTTGGCTTACCTGCTGGCACGTGGCCCACCCCGGCAACTCCTGACCGTGGTTGTAGTCATGGCTGTGTTGTGTGGTTGGACAGCGGGTGATGTACTGGGTGCTGCACTTCTTGATTTGAGCATCAGCCTCCAGATTCATCTGCTCCAGCCATTTCTCCTGCTTTTCATTTAGGGACTGTTCCTTCATCCTCTCCCTCTCCTCTTTAAGTTTATGTTGTTTTCTAAGCAGGGACTGGGCTCTCCACTGCTTATTAAAATCCTCCATCTTCTTCCTTTTCTCCTCAGCCTTCAGGAGCTCCTTCCTCTTCTCCCTCTCGGCCCGGGTGATGTGGGTTGTTAGCACTCAAAAAACTAAACAACATTTTGCTTAGGGCCCCCAAAAGGCTATGAGGGAAAACAGGTCTTACCAATGTGGATGATCTTATGGCCCTCCTCCTTCTCTCTCTTGATACGTTCTCTCTATCTTTCTGAGGTTCCTCTTCTCCCACCTCTTATTCACCCAGCCCACAGCTCTCCTTCGGATACTTTTATCGGGTGGGACAAGATCCTCCTTGTCATCTTCATTCTTCTTCTCCTCTTCAGGGTTCTCCTCCTCCTCTTCAGGGTTCTCCTCCTCCTCTTCAGGGTTCTCCTCCTCCTCTTCAGGGTTCTCCTCCTCCTCTTCAGGGTTCTCCTCCTCCTCTTCAGGGTTCTCCTCCTCCTCTTCAGGGTTCTCCTCCTCCTCTTCAGGGTTCTCTAACTCACCCCTCTTGTACTTCTCAAGGATCTCCCTTATTTCCTCTTCCACCATCTCCTCCCTTTTGTTAGCCTCTATCATCTTCTCCCTCTCTCTGATTAAAGCTAAATGGCCTTCAATGGCTCTCTTTCTCTCCTCCTCTCTCTCCTCCTCTCTCTCCTCCTCTCTCTCCTCCTCTCTCTCCTCCTTCTCTCTCTGATATGTTCTCTCTATCTTTCTGAGGTTCCTCTTCTCCCACTTCTTATTCAACCAGTCCACAGCTCTCCTTCGGATACTTTTATTGGCTGGGACAAGATCCTCCTTGCCATCTTCATTCTCCTCCTCCTCTTCAGGGTTCTTCTCCTCCTCTCTCTCCTCCTCTCTCTCCTCCTCTCTCTCCTCCTCTCTCTGACTCTCCTCCTCTCTTAGTCTGAACCTTTCTTTCTGTCTAGCAATTTCAATCTCTCGTTTTTTTATCCTGCTCCTCTTGTCGTCTTGCCCTCTCCTGTTTTCTTTCCATCTCCAGCAGTCTTTCCTCCTTCTCCCTCCTGATTTGTTGTCCTCTTTCCATCTGTTCTCGTTCCCCCTTCAACACTTCTAACCTCCTCTGTTTACGCCTGTTGAAGACTTCCTGTGCTTTTGCTTTAACATTAACTACTACATGCTTCTTTCTTTCTTCTCTCTTCTTCTAGTTCAATTTTTTTCTGTCTCTTCTCCATACTCTTCCTTTCTAGCTCCTTGCATCTCTTGTTCTCTCTTTCTTCCACTTCCATCTCTATTTGCTTCTGTTTGTGTCTCTCCTCTTCTTCTCCTCCCTCCATCTCCTTCTTCTTCTCCTCTTCTTGTTGTCCCTGTTTTGGTATTTTCTCTTTTCTCGTTCTTTCTACCTCTTTCTGTGTGTCGTTCTCACCCTCTGTCTTCTCCTCCATGGCCATTTGGTTCTGTTTCCATGTATACTCGTCTGTTTCCATATTTTCTAATTCTGTCAGCTGTTCCTTGATATTCTTGAAGATTTCCTCCAGATCAGACGTCTTGTTGTCATTGGTGAGGGCTGTCTCTCTCCATCTGTCTCTCTGTCTCTATCAAATTTTCTCTCTGGACTTGTCTTTCAATCTAATCTGTTCTTTCATTCTCGCAACCTCTCTGTCTAACACTAGTACATTTTTGTTAACCTGTTTCACTCTTTCATTCTGTCTTCTAAACGCTTCTTTTCGCTCTTTGAAATTTTATTTTGTATTGAATCTCTATTTCAATCTCTCAACCTCTCTCTCTAACTCTTTTACCTTTTTGTTAACCTGTTTGACTTCCTCATTCTCTGCAGTACGCATGTCTCTTTTTCTTTCAAATGCTATTTCCTGTTCAATCTCTTTCAATCTCTCGTTCTAACACTTTTATCGTTTCCTCTGCCTGGTTAGGTTCAGGACCTAGGATTGGGTTAAGGTTAGGGTAATGGTTAGGTTCAGGACCTAGGTGTCACGACTTCTGCCGAGGCTGCCTCCCCTCCTTGTTCGGGCAGGTTTCGGCGTTCGTCGTCACCAGCTTACTAGCTAATGCCGCTCCCGTTCTCATCACTCCACTTGTCTGGTCTTGTCTTGTCAATCACACACACCTGGTGCTCATCCCCTAATTAGTCTGTGTATAAGTGTTCCCTCTGCCCCCTTGTCTTTGTGAGTGATTGTTCTATGTGGGAAGAGAGTGGCTCGGTTGAGCTACGCTCTCGTTTATTTGCCAGGGTAGATTTTCCCCAGTGCCTTTACATTTCTTGTATTTCCTGAGACTGTGTTTGGTCAGGGAGGATTGTTTCCCCTGTACCTGTTTCGTTTGCCGCTGTACGGCACATTGTATGTCTGGAAGGAATAACTCTGCATCCTGTTATGTTGCTCCTGCGCCTGACTCCGTCCATCATTCACCACACTAGGGCTGGGTTAAGGTTAGGGTAATTAATCACTAGCTCTACTGTGCTTAATCACTGACCACTAAAATATTGTGTTATTGTTAAGCATATTATTAATAATAATAGGGAGGGAGGGTAGTTAGGAAATTAAGCCCCAAAAGGTTCTTTGAAGAACCCTTTTAAAGAGTTCTTAGAATAACTTATAGGGTTCCCCCACAGTTTAAATTTGAAGAACCCCTGAAGGATCCTCCATGAACCTTTACTTTTTATAGTGTGGGCTAGTCGATCACCAAACATTTCTGTAGAAAAGCAACCGATAAAGGCTTGGGCTCCTATTTTTATTGTTCGTGTTGTGCTGTTGATGGTAGGTGCACTTGATTCAGAAGCCCTGTTGATGGTAGGTGCACTTGATTCAGAAGCCCTGTTGATGGTAGGTGCACTTGATTCAGAAGCCCTTTTGGCGGTAGGTGCACTTGATTCAGAAGCCCTGTTGGCGGTAGGTGCACTTGATTCAGAAGCCCTGTTGGCGGTAGGTGCACTTGATTCAGAAGCCCTGTTGGTGGTAGGTGCACTTGATTCAGAAGCCCTGTTGGCGGTAGGTGCACTTGATTCAGAAGCCCTGTTGATGGTAGGTGCACTTGATTCAGAAGCCCTGCGCACCAGGTATGCAAAGTGTTCCAATTTTGAACCATTTAATTTGTCGCAAAGACAAACTCTGTTTACCCGGCGGACCGGGAGATCTGTTGGTAAATCGAGTGCGCCTACTGTGCTGGACAATCCGATAGCTCAAATCACAGCTTCCACGACCCCTGCCACAAAACAGTTTGATACTAGCCTGCAAAGATTGATACTAGCCTACGTGAGATTTCATAACTTTTAAAACCATGACCAGATTGAGACTGTCAAATAATACAGCAAAGATCTGCTGTTTTTATGAGTGAGTTCATGTCTAAGTGTTTATTCAGCTCTGTCACTGTTTTTATTCAACACTATTACAAAACATAAAACGTGCTTCTCTCTACTTCCCGTTGCGCTGCAGCAGCAATGAATGAGTAGTGTATCGATACCCTGCGTTTTTATTATTATTAGCAGCTCGTCGTGTCTATTTTAATATCAAGGAATATTTCACTTTCTCTGGTCAGAGGAACAACATGAATTTGTGCATGAGGCAGATGCAGTGCGATTCGACCACCAGGTGGAAGATTGTGTCCCCTCTCTCTGGTCAGTCTCACCAGAGGAAAGGAAGGAGAGAGCAGGGGCCGTGAGAGGCGGACGTGGACCCTCTGCTGCTCTCTCCTTCCCTCCGCAGAGATTGCCGTGTTCAAAACAACAAGGAGCTCGGAAATCTCCGACTTCAGTGCATTCGAGACAACTGGGAACTCTGGGGAAAAATTAGATCCGACTGAGAAAAATATTTTGAACGGTCATTCAACTCTGAATTCCAAGTCGGAAACGTGGGTATCTTTCTAGAGCTCCGACTTTCCGACCAGAAGAACACTGACTTCATGATTTGAGTTCCTTGAGTTCCCAGTTATCTTGAAAACACCATGCCCATCAAATATAGGTAACATCAGTCCAGTAAAAAAAAAACTAAAAAAAAATATATATAATAAGGTCTGAGAAGGACAATATAGCCAATATACTATGATAATACAGTGGGGAAAAAAGTATTTAGTCAGCCACCAATTGTGCAAGTTCTCCCACTTAAAAAGATGAGAGAGGCCTGTAATTTTCATCATAGGTACACGTCAACTATGACAGACAAAATGAGAAAAAAATCCAGAAAATCACTTTGTAGGATTTTTAATGAATTTATTGGCAAACGATGGTGGAAAATAAGTATTTGGTCAATAACAAAAGTTTCTCAATACTTTGTTATATACCCTTTGTTGGCAATGACACAGGTCAAACGTTTTCTGTAAGTCTTCACAAGGTTTTCACACACTGTTGCTTGTATTTTGGCCCATTCCTCCATGCAGATCTCCTCTAGAGCAGTGATGTTTTGGGGCTGTCGCTGGGCAACACAGACTTTCAACTCCCTCCAAATATTTTCTATGGGGGTTGAGATCTGGAGACTGGCTAGGCCACTCCAGGACCTTGAAATGCTTCTTACGAAGCCACTCCTTCGTTGCCCGGGCGGTGTGTTTGGGATCATTGTCATGCTGAAAGACCCAGCCACGTTTCATCTTCAATGCCCTTGCTGATGGAAGGAGGTTTTCACTCAATCTCACGATACATGGCCCCATTCATTCTTTCCTTTACACGGATCAGTCGTCCTGGTCCCTTTGCAGAAAAACAGCCCAAAAGCATGATGTTTCCACCCCCATGCTTCATAGTAGGTATGGTGTTCTTTGGATGCAACTCAGCATTCTTTGTCCTCCAAACATGACGAGTTGAGTTTTTACCAAAAAGTTATATTTTGGTTTCATCTGACCATATGACATTCTCCCAATCCTCTTCTGGATCATCCAAATGCACTTCAGACGGGCCTGGACATGTACTGGCTTAAGCAGGGGGACACGTCTTGCACTGCAGGATTTGAGTCCCTGGCTGCGTAGTGTGTTACTGATGGTAGGCTTTGTTACTTTGGTCCCAGCTCTCTGCAGGTCATTCACTAGGTCCCCCGTGTAGTTCTGGGATTTTTGCTCACTGTTCTTGTGATCATTTTGACCCCACGGGGTGAGATCTTGCGTGGAGCCCCAGATTGAGGGGAGATTATCAGTGGTCTTGTATGTCTTCCATTTCCTAATAATTGCTCCCACAGTTGATTTCTTCAAACCAAGCTGCTTACCTATTGCAGATTCAGTCTTCCCAGCCTGGTGCAAGTCTACAATTTTGTTTCTGGTGTCCTTTGACAGCTCTTTGGTCTTGGCCATTGTGGAGTTTGGAGTGTGACTGTTTGAGGTTGTGGACAGGTGTCTTTTATACTGATAACAAGTTCAAACAGGTGCCATTAATACAGGTAACGAGTGGAGGACAGAGGAGCCTCTTAAAGAAGAAGTTACAGGTCTGTATGAGCCAGAAATCTTGCTTGTTTGTAGGTGACCAAATACTTATTTTCCACCATAATTTGCAAATAAATTCATTAAAAATCCTACAATGTGATTTTTTTTGTATTTTTTTCTCTCAATTTGTCTGTCATAGTTTACGTGTACCTATGATGAAAATTACAGGCCTCTCTCATATTTTTAAGTGGGAGAACTTGCACAATTGGTGGCTGACTAAATACTTTTTTTCCCCACTGTATATTAGGCCTAATGCACAAACCTAATTTTTATTAGGTTAATGTTACATTTTTTAAGTCATGTAAAAATAAAAAATTAATCAGAGAGGTACAGCTTGCTTTTTCACTGCGAAAGTAATCTTGACTCAGAAAAGGTTGGTTGGCCTAACCAAACTTTTTTGGTGAGAAAACCATCAGTCAGTTGAAAATGCGATGGAAACCCATTTAACTTGTATTTTGTATTCTGTACATGGGAATTTAACCGCAAAATGTATTGTTATGTGCACTACGTCATCACGCTCAGACCTTTATCTGGAACAAGTCAATTTGATGGAAACACATCTCTGGTGGGAAAATGCGCATATTGTTTTTATGCAGATTCTACAATATTCGCATGAAAATCTGTTGCCAATTGGATGGAAACCTAGATACTGACATTATAATCCTCACACAGTATTTATCTTTCTCTCTCTTGCTCTGTCTCTTTCTCTCTCTCTCTCTCTCTCTCTCTCTCTCTCTCTCTCTCTCTCTCTCTCTCCTTTCGCTCTCTAATTAACAATGTCACAAATGTAAATAAAAATCATAAATCATATACTAGATTTGTATAACCTAACTAAGCTAAATGCTAACTATTGATTTATATTTAGTATAAGTTAGCTTTATATTGAAGATTCGGATGATGCACGTCAATACCTCTTCAACAGTATGGAGGACTAAAAGTGCCACAATTAAATAAATAAATACACCATTAAATAATTACTTAAATGTGTCATTAATTAATTAAATGTGTCATTAATTAATTAAAATTAGAATTAAATACATAAATGTGTAATTAAATGTATCATTAATTAATTCAAATACCGATTCATTTTATGTAAAATACATATATAATTATTTCACTATTTACATTTACATTTCATGGTCCTGCGTTGGAGTGATTCATGAATTACTTAAAACTGTCAAACTGACCCATCAAAAGTTGGTAGGCGGAACCTAACGCCTGATTGGTTACCCTCTGCATCAAGCCAAAACAAATCAATTCCGGATAATGGATTGATGCAGAGCTACTGAACACATTCCAATACACTGGGTGGCGCTATTCACCTCTACGTTGGTTTAGTTACACGGTTAAACAGTACTTTCATTGCAACGGCTAAAAATCAAGAGAAGACTCGGGTCCTGCTAGCCCCAATGTTGAGACGCTGTGTGAGGTGCAGGACAAAATGTCTAAAAGTTGCCCGGAGCTGCTGAGAGAAGCAGCGAATTTGATTGAGGAAGCTCTGAGCAGAAGTCCAACGGCTCCCGCGTGCACCGGTGACTCCGGCAGCTCAGTCACAGCAGATACCGGCCGCTCAATCACGTACACCTGTCCAAGGTAAGCTAAGTAATTTCATGTTAGCCAGGTGTGCTACTATTTAATGATTCGGGACACACGTGTAGGTTAAATTAGATCGACTCGAACATGTATTTGCATGCGGTATTATGATGCTTCGTGCGTGACACGTTTATTGTTAATGGGGGGAAGCATAAACCTAGCTAGTTCGCTAATCGGCTAAATGGTGTTAGCTGGCTTGAGCATCCCAAGATAGAAGTAGAGGCTGTTTTAGCTGACTGGTGACCATTGAGCTGTTACGTTTTTCTGTGTTGCAGCGGAGGTAGCAAGGCTCTTTGCGCCATATAACATTGGAGCCAGAAGGAATATGACGAGACGACCAGCACAAGTCCAAGTTAGCCGAAGAAGCTACACACACACTGTCTGTTGTTTGGCTGACCACAATGCGGATAAAATTCCAAGCGTACTGTTTAAAGCTGAACTTCTTACTTCAGGACTTGGAGAGCAAAAAGTAACATTTTCAGGTCAGTGCGAAACTAGGCATTTACCAAAAGTAAAAAAAGTTTGTACTGTCTGTGGCTTGTTGAAATTATTTGCATTTCTTTTTTATAGTGACTCAAACTTAATTGGTGTTCATAGTGTCAATAATAGTTATCACAGGCTTATTTGCTTAATTTAAGGTGAGGTGAGTTATGATTTTGTTTTGTTTTTTTCTCCAGGGAATGACCACGATCCCATGGTTATAACAAATAAACTGATGGAAGTGTTTCCGAAGCTCCAACAAGGGGGAGGCTTTGAATTTCTAAAACTTGTAGGATCTACTCGCAGTCTAAATCTTGCGTTGCTTCAGTGTCCCAGCACTGGATACACCCTTGCCTATCTGAAAGATCCATCGACGATGATTGGACAGGCTACAATCTACATACGTCCACTTCAACAGGATCTACCCTTAGATTGTGTACATACATTTACAGAGACTTAGTTTAATACATAATCAAAACAAAGATTACTGGTGACTTTTAATCATTAATTAAAAGCCATTTGTTGTTGTTGTTGTTAGGAGAGCTCACGTCCTGCCTCTGGTCCAGTCATCCCCTGCATCACTTGTCAGAAGGAAGTTCCCTTTTCAGAGATGAAGCTGCACAGATTGAGCTGCAATGGGTATGTACTTCTTAAAGCAATGCAAGGGTAGCATAATTTATTTTCTTTGGGAATATGTCTCTCTTATTGTTGTGCACACAAATAAGCGAGTATGACCATCATTTCAATTGTGTTAACTTCAAGGACACCCATGCAGGAATCAGAAAGAGAACAAGAGGGAGGCCAAAGTGAAGAAAATGATAGTGAGACAGCCCTAGTCAGTGACAGTGTTCCAGTGAGGCCTGAAACATCAGCTGAGAGTGCAGTAGTACCGGCAGTGATTGTCAACGAGGAGTTGGATCGCAAAGAAACAGACAGTGGTTTGTGTCATCACAATAGTGTTGCTATAAGATTGTGTGTAACTGAAAAGTTAATAGAAAGATAACACCTGTAGGATATAATTAGATAAGATAATACAGTTACAGACAATTAATAACATGCAACTGGGTTTTTCTATTTTTCTAATATTTAGTTGTAGTTGTTTAGTAGTGCTGTTTTTATGTCAACTCAGCGTTGTGACAGGTTCTGAAGATGTTGGGTCTCACGTTTTGTCAGTGAAATGAACAGAATTTTCCTCCTGTTCTGTAGAGTGAGAGGATATCTGTATATGCAGGTAACATGCCAACTCACAATATGTCTCTCTGTAATAGATAACTTTATTGTTGTTGTTTGTTTAGAATGGAAGCTTATTAAAGAACCCACTCAAGCTGCCAAAGTTTTCAAAGAGAATCTGCTAAGGGAACATGCAACTGGGAAACCACTTAGAATGAAGATGGATGTAAGGGACTCTGAAGAGGACAGGGAACGGGAGCTTCTCTTATTCTATAAACAGCAGCAAGAATGGGCATGTCCACTTCATTGTACTCTGGTTGGTAAGTAATATAACATTTATAATATAAATACATCAGTACAGTTTATACCACTCAAGTAGCTTATATGTAATTGTTAAATGGGAGAATGGAATGCACAAAATTATATAATTGATAAAAATGTTATATGTATGTATGTGAATATTGTGCACAATATACTCTTGTTATCTGGAATAATCAATATTAAGGATGCTATTCTAGAATTACAGCCAATAGAAGTTTTTCTCCCTTTCTTGTTAAATGTTACCAAATCCAGTTACCTGTATTAGGCCGCCACTTTTTTTCCAGTGTTATTATCAGTATTTTATTTCAGGTGATGTTGCTATCGGAGAGGGAGTGATGCGGTACTTTATGACAACAATCATATCCAAACTCCAGTTTGGATTCAGTCTAGATCTTGGTAAGTATCTTACTAATTTTTTGAAGGTTAATCCATCTATAAATTGCAGAAATGTCTGTCTGTAGCGCATGTCTCTCAGTTAGTCCGATGGATTTCAAACTTGACAGGTGTCTTGCTCTGGTCACGAGTAAGTGCAGTGCCAAGTTTGACGACGTTTGGATAAACGCAAAAGATAGCGTTACATATATAGGTAAAAGAAGCACACATTGGCTTTTGCCGCTCTTGCTGCTTGCCATTCTCACACTGCATGCAACGCTGACTGAGCACCTGTTTGTGTCGTGACTCACTCTACACCGCCTCTCTCTATGCGCGCGCACACACACACACGCGTACACGTACGTTCTGGTGGTTGATGAACGCGGATATGTGCTGTTTAGCGGAGGGCCGGTGGGCAATGTTTTGTGTCAGGTAAGTCTGTAGTAGGGTATACAGGGGAATTGAATTTGAAGTGGTTTGGGGTCCTTCTGTAAGTCATTTTGGAGTAGGCTACAATTTGGTTTAAGTGAATTCTACAAGCAGCAATACCACAGGCCAAGTAATCGCCACTAGTATGATGTAATATATCTATCTATCTATCTATCTATCTAACTATCTATCTATCTATCATACATTTTTATTTAATGTATTTAAGAGGTTAATTGTTGTGACTTTATTCCCTGCTCTCTTGGTACTTTACAGGAGGAATGGGCCGAACACTGCTATTTGAGGGTGAACCTGACCATCTTGTTCCAGCAGCATCAGAGGCACTTATTGAAAGCAACCTCTTCCGGGTTGCAGGAAGGATGTTGGGCCACACCTTTCTGCATGATGGTCCCCATGTCACAGGACTAAGTCCTGCTGTAATTCATGTACTGTTCAATGGGGACCCTGAAATGGCTACTGTTGTTACAGAAGAGTGTCCTGATCTGCACATCAGGAGCATCATAGAACTGGTATGTAACCTAAAAGAAACTTTGCCATGTAAAAAATATTGCTTGGGCAGATATAATAACTTGTATGGTCTTAATTCTAGCTTGAACATGAAGATCTTACACCGGAACAGAAGGACACAGTTTCAGATCTTTCCATGTCTTGGGATCTTCCGGCAGTCACCAAAACAAATCGGAGATGGCTACATAACAAACTTCTACTCCATGCAGTGAGTTCCTGCTGGTTAAGTGACAGAATTCATCGCTGTACTTGTTGAAATTATAGAATGTGTTGTGAACCCTGGCTTGTTATGTTAACACGAGAGTTTAAGTACTAGAGTTTTAATGGATTTTTATAAAGCACTTTATTGTGTTTATTAACATTTTTCCTACTGTGCCAACTTTTGTCAAATTTGGGTTAAGGATTTGGGCTGTAATATGGGTCGGTCTGTCTCTTGGTCGTTGGGAGGACCATGCGCCAAATTAAACAGTTGAGAAAGGGACTGAAAGATGTGATGGTATGGCCTCTGCTGACATCTAGGCCGGATGTTGTACCACTTCTTTTCCCCAAAATGGCTGAAATGCAGTTCACACCCCAGGTAAGTCAGTAATTTAGTTATATTTGTGACTTAACTTGATGAATTTACGTGTATTTTCAATGACTGAGATGGATATTTTTCCATTTTCTAAGAATTTGATCTGCATAGTCCTTCACCAAAATAAGTTCTCCCTTTTTTTAAATTACAATTTTTGTTTTCTTTAAGATGCTCCTAGAAAAAATCACATGGCCAGTTGAGGACAGTGATGATGAAGACTTTGACTTAGACACCACCTGCCGCATCACTGGCTTTCTAAGGATGTTCATTGAAACAGGTATAAACCTTATTTTCTCTCTTTACAAATGCTTCTATGTCTCATGGATAGATATGATCAATTACAGTTGAACTAAATGTCTTTAATCCATTTTATGACTTTTAGCTTCATCAGGTACCCTGGCCCAGCTGCTGACATTCTGGGTTGGCTGGGAGATGCTTCCTCCTGAACTGAGAGTGGAGATTTCTGGGGGAACCCTTCCTACGTCCTCCACATGCTTTGAAACCCTAAAGCTGCCAGCTCATTTCAAACTCTACATGGACTTTGAGAAAGCACTTGTCGCTGCCATAAAAAGTACCGGATTTGGGCTTGTTTAAGTTTTTTCAGACGTCAATTAGGGCTGGGCAATATTTTAATATTATATCTATCGTGATATAAGACTAGATATCGTCTTAAGGTGCTTTTCCATTACCAGTACCTACTTGACTCGCCTCACCTCGACTGCGCAGTCCCGTTTCCCATTGCAGATTTTAGGACGAGGCGAGTAGGTACCATGTAATGGAAAAGCACCATTAGATTTTGAAGAAGTGTAATATCGTTACATGGTAAGTTTAGTCTTTTCCTGGTTTCAAAGGCTGCATTACAGTAAAGTGATGTCATTTTCTGAACTTACCAGACTGTTCTAGCTGTTCTATTATTTGCCTTTTTACCACTTAGTCATTATATCCACAATATGATAGTTATTTATCCGAAATCTAAATGTGGAAGATATTTTGTGAATGCACCAATTGTCAACCTTACAATATCGTTGCAATATCGACATCAAGGTGTTAGGTCAAAAATGTGATATTTGATTTTCTCCATATTGCCCAGCCCTAATGTCAATGCATACAAGTTCAGATGAATTGACACAAGTTCAGTGTCTTTGAAAACATTAACACACTGTGCAGTAGTTGACTTTTTTTTCTTCCATTTACTAAAATCAAACTGTTCTGCACCTTCAGTGCTAACAGTACAGCATTCATGTTAGTCATTCTGTGGACCATAATGAGACAGGAAGCTTCAAAGAAACAGCTTTTTTTCCTTTCTTTTAAAAGGAAAGTAAACTTTCAGTTTTTCCTTGCTTGTTCTAACACAACAAATAAAAACATGGGTTGGACATCAGTCTAAGATTCTTGATAACACTTCCACAGTCTCTACATATAGTCTAAGTGCATCAGTAACAGAAACTCCTGGAGCTGGCAAAATTGCAACCTCTTCATCTGAGAGCTCACGGGCCAGCTGAACCTCGGGGACTGACACAGTGCCTCGATGAAGGCAGTGAGGTCCGTTCCAATCGATCCCATATTCTTCAGGAACCTGAATGGATGACAAGCATAATCAGTCTTGTACTTAAAACTAGTTTGACATGTCCTTACACAAGATTGTTATTTTTGGTCACCAAGGCAGTGAGAAATGAAATGTTACTTATTCAGTTTTTTAAAATAATACAGCTTTGCATAGTATGCACTGTAGAAACTACAGCTCACAGGTTGATGTCTTTCCATAAGCGGGCTTCCTTCACCTTTCAAAGGGGCAGAGCTCCAAATTAAAAATACATTTAAATAATGCCCATATTATTATCTACTCACTTGGAACATGCACACCTCTTGCATTCAGGTGACCACGCATTAGCTTGTAGCCGGTGTTTGGATGACTTTGTGAATTTCACTTACAATACGGTCTAACTCCTCATCATTCACAGCTGAATAGAGATCTGTCTTTCTGTACAAACAAGAAAAACACAACATCAAGTAATGTTACCTTAAACGTCATATTCTTTCCGAGTGTATGAGAGCAGCAATTCATAAACAGAAAACTCATGAATTTAGTGTAAATACCTTAAACTGTATTGTTGCATGCGCCTCCTGATGGTCCTCTTTGACACACCGAACATCGCTGCAAATTTGAACTGCGGGAACTCCACAAAGAAGTTGATGCTCCAGAACTGCACTCGGTATGTCAAACGCCAAACGCCCCGGTCCCTGTGTGTGTTGGGCCTGAAGTGCCCTGGTACCAGAGAAGCGGTGGACAACTTCTTCTAGATTTGCAATCACTCTGTGGTCGATATCTTCGTCGGAAAGTGCGGAAATGACTCCAACAACTTCAATAAGTTCCTCTGCTTTACTAGCTACATGCTCTGGGTCAGCAGGTCCTGCTTCTACATCCTCTGCTAAGTTTAAAATGTCTCTAACCAACTCCCTGGAAAGTTCACGGAGATCCTCCATTGTCTCTATCCAGGTTGGCCTACTCTACTTCAGACCAAAGCAATGGATCAGACTAGATTCGCGTTAGCCCCGCCCACTGACTTTGATGGGTCAGTTTGACAGTTTTAAGTAATTCATGAATCACTGCAATGCAGGATCATGAAATGTAAATGTAAATAGTGAAATAATTATATATGTATTTTACATAAAATGAATCGGTATTTGAATTAATTAATGATACATTTAATTACACATTTATGTATTTAATTCTAATTTTAATTAATTAATGACACATTTAATTAATTAATGACACATTTAAGTAATTATTTAATGGTGTATTTATTTATTTAATTGTGGCACTTTTAGTCCTCCATACAACAGAACATGCCAGAATGATATAAGTGACATATTCTAAATCAGCTCACGATAATGAACAAGCTCTGTTCCGTTTTCCAAAAAGTGACCAGTGGCGGCTCCTGAAAAAAATTCTCAGGGGGGCAATTTTTCTGATGATTTAGGTGACCTACACACATTTAAAAAAGATATGTCCAGCAACAACATGAAGACAGGGGCAGCATATAAGTCAATACCAGAAGCATTTATTGACTGATCTCAAAAGTGTTGGCTTACCAGGGTTGGTGGAGCCCTCAGTTTCATCTTTGCCTCGCAAAGCTAACTCAAAACTCCGCAAAAACTTCACACACTGGATTAGCCAGATGAGGATGTGGCGGTTCTTGCTAATGTCGTAGTAAATATATTTGTTATAGTGAATATGGAATATGATATGTTGAGTAAAATGTTGTGCTAAGATCTATTTAGGTCAGGAGCTGGTTATAAGTTCTGTTCCTATCCAATAACAATGGACAAAAGGGTCCTATCTTGTCAGCCTTGTCAGCAGGTGGCCAAGGACAACACCCACGCCATAGGCCTCTCAGTTCTTCCAACTCACGAAGTTCTTGCTCTGAGGACACACACACACACACACACAAACACACACACACACACATCATCACTGTTAAACACACACACACACACACACACACACACACACACACACACACACACACACACATCATCATCATCACTGTTAAACACACACACACACACACACACACACACACACACACACAAAAATCCCCTCTCTTAGGCTGAACATTTGAAGACAGAGAACCCGACTCAGAGCCAATGCAACAGTGACAGTAGCCTGGAGGGGACCTCGCCCAACTCATCAGGACCAATCAGAAGATCAGAACTACTAGATTCAACCTACTTCATTTATTGCATAAAATGTCTGCACACAATGTTTCGGGGCTCTCTTCAGATAATAATAATAATAATAATATTGCTATTTAGCAGACGCTTTTATCCAAAGCGACTTACAGTCATGCGTGCATACATTTTTGTGTATGGGTGGTCCCGGGGATCGAACCCACTACCTTGGCGTTACAAGCGCCATGCTCTACCAGCTGAGCTACAGAAAGTGGATACTCATGGATGCGCATCGCAATTGTAAAATGTCAACACAATTGGAGACACCACGTTTTTTTTGGAGACATGTTATTGACAGTAAACTATTGTAGATGCGACTGCTAACTAAATAAAACATTTTAGCTGGCTAGCTAATCATCTTAGCTAAATGTGGGGCAAACAATTCAGTTATTTACCGTTAATTTGAGGGATTGGGGTGAAAGAAATCGAGTTACATAGTGATACTTTACGATATACTGTATTGACAATATCGCAATATTTTAGCGCTAGTTGGCTGTACCTGCACCAAAACACCATTATTGTTCCTTCATAGCTTGTTCTCAATCTTTTCACATTGGGAGCCAATTTGTTTTCAGCACTTTCATTTCCATGACTGATCAAAACTCGTTCTCATGGCTTTCTGATCCCTCTGCAACAGACATATGGTGCGCAATAAAATCACAGTATCGAATCGCAATACGTATAGAATCATGAGACTCGCAATGCATATATCTTATCGTGAGGTTCCTGGCAATTCCCAGCCCAAGTTCATTTGCCACAACAAATCTCTTCGCTAGCAAACGCGATGTCTTCTCCAAAACGGCAATGTGTCTCCAGCAATGTTTACTTTTTTTGACGTTCTATGGCATCTCCACTTTCCAAGCATATATGACCACATGTAATATTTTGGTAAGTGATGCAAATAGTGAACTATGTAGGGCCAGGATGTAAAATATATGTAGCTGCAGCAATTTCTCTTATCTGATATGGTAAGTAATGGGGCTTAATGTATAGCTCCCTAAGAGTTTGACGAACGGGTCCGTGCACACGATTCCAGATATCTATACCTCTGAATAAACTGCCTTTATTATACCATATCCACCCTGTCCAAAGTCTCTACTTGGTCTCAGTTCTCCAGTAAACTTGTGATTATCAACACTAACCTCATCGTTGTGGCGGCGGACAGCTAGCCTGTATCCCTCATCCAGTTGAGTGGCAATGTTATTTTTGTTCGCGTACCAATTTTTGGAAAATCCTCGGGTGTAGGACTTTCCGCCTTTAGTAGAAACCTGTTGAATTATTAAATTTGGTTTGGGAGGTCCTAATTGTTTCGTTGCCAATTTATCTTCATTTGTTCGCCGACAAAAAGGAACTTCTTTCAAAGACACAATCGAGTTGTTACGTTCATGGTTACGTTACGTATGACGAAAGCGCGTAAGTGCAAGCCCTCAGACACCCATAGAGATTGTATTGAAAGCTCTGAAATTTGAAAAAAATAGATTTTACATGGGAGTCTATGACAGACTTCTGGGCGATTTTCAACCTGACTGAAATTGCCCCAAAAGGGGGGGGGGGAGCCATTTGAAGCATGACTTTAGCCCCCTGATTGGACATTTAGTGGCAGTGTGGCACTGTGGCAGATCAGACGTCTAGATTACAACACTGATAACTACTGTTGCCGTGATATAATTGATTAGAAAAAAAATCCCTTATTTTTCCCGTTTGGCAGTGCGTCGCCCATATCGCCCTATTGAACACACCGCCCCTGAAAGTGACTATAGTCATTTCAATGGCAGATTCTCTGTGTACTTTAAGTTTACGGACCTTCTTAAAAGTGCATTTGTTAACTGAAAAACTGAAATAGCTTTGCAACCACACGACATAGAACTCTCAAACCAACTGTAATATGTTCAGGGACAATCAACGGTAATTAGTTTACTTTGGCTATTTTCTATCCATTTAAATTGTATACATAAAAATACTTCCTTCAAACGTCAATAACTTCCACCCAATAATAAGCCCCCCCCCGGGGCTTGGCCCACCCTCCCTGGGGAAGCCACAGACCTCCCTGGCCCTCTGGAGCTCTCTCATTCAATGAAATGAAGTGTGGATAAAAGGCTGGAGTAACTACGAGTCTCTTAAAGGGATAATCCACCCAAACCACTAATTCCTATGATTAACAGTGTTAAATAACACTAGTATGTGAAAACAATATTTTTGTGAACAAGTGTTTCATTTTGTCGCTATACCAAGGTTTGTAGCAACATTTGAAAATTGTGGTGGAAATCTGTTGCAGCTCAAGTCGTCCACAATGCAAGGCTACGCTGTTTAGATTGAGCATACCTAAACAAAATATATACTTTGTCATGACAATATGAACATATGAACATATGGATGTGTTCTAGACAAGTATGCCCATACCATATATTGGCTGATTTGACAATCTGGAGTCCAGGTTGTTTTAAAAGCATTATGAAATGTGATAGTGTGATATCCCCTATCTCCAGTGACTAGAACCATGTAGCTACGATGTGTTTCTACACAATTTCCTGACCACTTAGAATTTAAAGCATGCGGGAAAATTGTAATTTTTTGTAAACATACATTTACATTTTAGTCAGTTAGCAGACACTCTTATCCAGAACGACTTACAGGAAACTGTCATGGTCAAAGCATATTGATACAACAGTAGCTAAGATGGGGAGAAATATGTCCATAATTAAACGCTGTTCTGCCTTTTTAACAACAGTATCAACAAGGCAGGTCCTACAGGCGCTAGTTTTGTCTTACCTAGACTACTGTTCAGTAGTGTGGTCAGGTGCCACAAGGAGGGACTTGGGAAAACTACTGTTGGCTCAGAACAGGGCAGCATGGCTGGACCTTAAAAGTACACGGAGAGCTAACATTAATGACATGCATGTCAGTCTCTCCTGGCTCAGAGTGGAAGATAGATTGACTTCATCACTGCTTGTTTTTTAAAGAGGTGTAGACAAGCTAAATGTACCGAGCTGTCTGTTTGGAATTCTGGCACACATGCCCCACGAGACATGCCACCGGAGGTCTCTTCACAGTCCGCAAGTCCAGAACAGACTACGGGAAACGCACAGTACTACATAGAGCCATGACTACATGGAACTCTATTCCACATCATGTAACTCAGTCAAGCAGTAAAATAAGATTTAAAAAACGGATTAAACTACACTTTATGGAACAGCGGACTGTGAAGAGACACACCCACAACGTCTTCATCGACATGGCCAAGGCTTTCGACTCTGTCAACCACCGCATTCTTATTGGCAGACTAAATAGCCTTGGTTTCTCAAATGACTGCCTCGCCTGGTTCACCAACTACTTCCCAGATAGAGTTCAATGTGTCAAATCGGGGGCCTGTTGTCTGGACCTATGGCAGTCTCTATGGGGGTGCCACAGGGTTCAATTCTCGGGGAGACACTTTTCTCTGTGTATATCAATGATGTCGCTCTTGCTGCTGGTGACTCTCAGATCCACCTCTACGCAGACGACACCATTTTGTATACATCTGGCCCTTCATTGGACACTGTGTTAACAAACCTCCAAACGAGCTTCAATGCCACACAACACTCCTTCCGTAGCCTCCAACTTCTCTTAAACACTAGTAAAACTAAATGCATGCTCTTCAATCGAACGCTGCTGGCACCCGCCCACCCGACTAGAATCACTACTCTCGCGCGGGTCTGACCTAGAGTATGTGGACAACTACAAATACCTAGGTTTCTGGTTAGACTGTAAACTCTCCTTCCAGACTCACATTAAGCATCTCCAATCCAAAGTTAAATCTAGAATCTGCTTCCTATTTCGCAACAAAGCCTCTCACTCATGCTGCCAAACATGCCCTCGTAAAACTGACTATCCTACCGATCATGACTTCGGCGATGTCGTTGACAAAATAGCCTCCAACACTCTATTCAGCAAATCGGATGTAGTCTATCTCAGTGCCATCCGTTTTGTCACCAAAGCCCCATATACTACCCACCACTGTGACCTGTGTGCTCTTGTTGGCTGGCCCTCGCTACATATTCGATGCCAAACCCACTGGCTCCAGGTCATCTATAAATCACTGCTAGGCAAATCCTCCTTATCTTAGCTCATTGGTCACCATAGCAACACCCACCCGTAGTATGCGCTCCGGCAGGTATATCTCACTTCAATGAATCCGCTTAATGGGTTTAGACCAAAAACACCACTTAATTTCCTTATGAGATTTTAGGATGATTAGCGGAGTGGTCGCTACAACCTGGACTCAGGGGTAGACATAACATAGTAAATGTAAATCTGAGAACAACCAATTAGTATAATATGTTACATTTCATATGGTATGGATTATTTTGTGGATGGCCATCATCTATTTAGTATGATATGTTATCAATAAAAATTTGTACAAAATATTACGAATTTGCTAAACGTATGATATGTTACTAATTCCAACAACGTTAGCTAGGTGGACGGTGGCTAACGCTAACATTAGCTAGGTGGTTAAAGTTAGCTAGGCTTAGGAGTTAGGTTAAAGGGTTAGCTAACATGCTAATTAGTTGGGGTTAAGGTTAGGGTTAGGAGTTAGGTTAAAGGGTTAGCTAACATGCTAATTAGTTGGGGTTAAGGTTAGGGTTAGGAGTTAGGTTAAAGGGTTAGCTAACATGCTAATTAGTAGGGGTTAAGGTTAGGGTTAGGAGTTAGGTTAAAGGGTTAGCTAACATGCTAATTAGTTGCAAAGTAGCTAAAAGTAGTAAGTAGTTGCAAAGTTGCTAATTAGCTAAAGTTGTCCTTGATGAGATTTGAACATGCAACCTTTGGCTTCCTAGATGTTCGTTATACGCCTGACCAACCACCCTACTTTTATTTTTGTTGCTTTAAGCAGTGGCGACCCATCATTCAGGGCAGGAGCGGAGCCCCACCTGTTTTGAGCCCCACCTGTTAAAAATAACCAGTTTGCCTGTTTTGCATGTAATTCTGGCATTAATTCTTTTCACATATCAGTTTAGCAAACAATGTAAAAAAATATATAATTGAGTTAATAAAGCAGCATATAAACTTGGTATCTTTCTTGAGTAAGGCAGCTCTAAAATGCAGGTATATCAGCCTAGCTCAGAGTTTTCAGTGGTGGTGGGGCAGCCAGCGGAAAATATGGAGCGTAGGGGTTGGAAATGTTCTCTAGTTGCACCGTGATTGGCTCAGTGTTCTGATACTCATGGGGACGCTACGTCACCGCAAAATCTATGGGGAGAGCTCGGAAATTCAAGCCCCTTGGGTGCTGCTATAAAGTTACATTAGAAGTGCCCATACAAGAAGGCTCAAGGTAATTGGCCACAGATAAAATGACGTCAAATAATGTTATATCTACCGAAGCTTTGATTGGACTGATCATGTCAACATCATGCTGTGTTCATTTGAAGAGGAAGGTGGCACGGCGGTCCTTGAGGGCAAATTTTGTCATCAAACTTTGTCATGAAAGTCTGGCATTCTCTGGATTTAGGGTGCTTTCAAGACAACTGCGAACTCGGAAAAAACAAGGTTAAATCAGCCTGTCAGTGATCTTCAGGTCGGGGCTCTAGAAAGAGGCCTGAGTTCACGACTTGGAATTCTGAGTTGGATGACCGTTCAAAGCATATTTTCCCTGTCGGAGCTGACAAAATTTGTCCACAAGGAAATTCCAGGTTAACACAGGTGAGAGTGTTGACGAGGACAAGGCTTGAGATCACTATGTCATGCTGATTGAGTTATAATAACAGACTGGAAGCTTTAAAAGGATGGTGGTGCTTGAAATCATTGTTCTTCCTCTGTTAACCATGGTTACCTGCAAGGAAACACGTGCCGTCATCATAGCTTTGCACAAAAAGGGCTTCACAGGCAAGGATATTGCTGCTAGTAAGATTGCACCTAAATCAACCATTTATCGGTCATCAAGAAATTAAAGGAGATAGGGTCAATTGTTGTGAAGAAGGCTTCAGGGCGCCCAAGAAAGTCCAACAAGCTCCAGGACCGTCTCCTAAAGTTGATTCAGCTGTGGGATCGGGGCACCACCAGTACAGAGCTTGCTCAGGAATGGCAGCAGGCAGGGGTGAGTGCATTTGTACGCACACTGAGGCAAAGACTTTTGGAGGATGGCCTGGTGTCAAGAAGGGCAGCGAGGAAGCCATTTCTCTCCAGGAAAAACATCAGGAACAGACTGATATTCTGCAAAAGGAATTCCCTTTCCGATTGGATGGGAAATCCGGAAAAAAGCTTGTCCGGAGAAGACAAGGTGAGCGCTACCATCAGTCCTGTGTCATGCCAACAGTAAAGCATCCTGAGACCATTCATGTGTGGGGTTGCTTCTCAGCCAAGGGAGTGGGCTCACTCACACTTTTGCCTAAGAACACAGCCATGAATAAAGAATGGTACCAACACATCCTCTGAGAGCAACTTCTCCGAACCATCCAAGAACAGT
Source organism: Coregonus clupeaformis (assembly GCF_020615455.1). Classification (NCBI taxonomy): domain Eukaryota; kingdom Metazoa; phylum Chordata; class Actinopteri; order Salmoniformes; family Salmonidae; genus Coregonus; species Coregonus clupeaformis. The sequence goes on along the minus strand of NW_025535121.1, from coordinate 25,655 downwards.
TTGGTGACGAACAATGCCTTTTCCAGCATGATGGAGCACCTTGCCATAAGGCGAAAGTGATAACTAAGTGGCTCTGGGAACAAAACATCCACATTTTGGGTCCATGGCCAGGAAACTCCCCAGACCTTAATCCCATTGAGAACTTTACATTTTACATTTTAAATTTTTTAGCCGACGCTCTTATCCAGAGCGACTTACAGTTAGTGAGTGCATACATTTTTCAATCCTCAAGAGGCAAGTGGACAAACAAAAACCCTGCAGTTCTGCAGTTGGGACAGCTTTATGTAGGCCCTAACAGTTTGTGGGCACCGTTTGTCACCGTTATAGTGCAATCAATGTATTGTTTAGTGTTGTGTTGTGGCTTTGCTGGCATGCATCTGGAAGAAATAAAAAATGCCGGAGTTTCCCCCACCAACATTGACATGCTAAAATCACCACTGGGTGGGTCAAGCATAACATTACAACCCTGTTACCCATAGATAGAAGGTCTAGAATGATTTCAACAATTTACATTTGTTTGGCAAACTTGCATTCCATTCCCACTGTCACACAGGGATTTCTGGTCGATTCAAAATGAAATAGTCAACCCTGTTACAGTCAACCCTGTTACTTTATTTGGCACTTAATAGGCAATTACTATAGTATGTATTTCTTACTCCAGATGGGGAAAACATGTTTTTTATTAAGTTGAACATGTGCTCTTTATGGCAGAATGTTAAAATGAGGTGAAATAAAAGTTAAACTCCCCAAAAGGCACTCAGTTGAAGCTATTTCAATCTGATATTTCTCCTATGGTCTAAAATAGATGTGTATAGATGACTCTCTAATATAACATGTCACACATTGTAGCAAACTGATGGAATGTTAGGTGTCTCATTGAAAGTCTAACATCTACCATGACTACTGGATGTTTCAATTCTAATAAATAACAAAACAATCGACACCGTAACAACAATATTGCTTTTTTAATTAATTATTTTATTCAAGCTTAAAACTTTGTCATAATTTATTGGGAGTTATCTTCTAGGTCTAGGACAGGAGGGGTCCATATAATGACCGATTGGCATTCGTTTTTCACCTGGGAGGGCCCCTGTCGGCCGGCCTCTGGCCGGTGTTCGGACGGACGGTTCCTCCCGCCCCATGTGGATTCGCCTCTATCGGTGGAGCCCCTTTCGGAGACGGTTTACCCCCGCTTCCCCGATACGCTCCAGCCGAGCACCGTCCGAGCGAAACCAAGTCGACCCGTCTGACCCAGTGGCCCTACGTTGGTGCTCCGGTTCGGGGAGTGGCACACCCAGGCAGCGATGCCAGGAGTGAGGTCCACCCTGCTACGCACCGGCGCCAGAGACACGTGTTTCTCACACCCTGTTGTTGGCTCGGTTGTGCGGTTCCTACTAAACCCTCCAGCTAGAAAAATACCTCTTGAGCGGCGCCCTGGCACTCGTGGCTCCGGCCGCTGGCAGTTCTGGGCATCCCGCTGGGTGTGCGGCGGATTGCAACCGGGCCCCCTCCCCTGACGGGGTCGGACCGTGCCCGGGCTGTCTTCCGCTCATCCTCTCCCTCTCCTCTTTACGTTTTTGTTGTTTTCTAAGCAGGGACTGGGCTCTCCACTGCTTATGATAATCCTCCAGCTTTTTCCTTATCTCCTCATCCTTCAGGAGCTCCTTCCTCTTCTCCCTCTCTCTCTCGGCCCGGGTGATGTGGGTTGTTATCACTATGTGTCCAGGGATGACTGGGAGGGGAGAAGAAGCAGAGTTCACATTCAACTTAGGGGATCAGGTATCAACTTATATGCAATGGACACAGGGAATTAAGAACAGAACCCCCAATTGGATCTCAATGAATCTATACTCATTTCAATTGAGCAAGGCATGGTATTTGTCAATAAAGTGCAATAATTCCCGTCCTGAATTGACCTGACCCTAAGTTTAACATGAGTCCCAAATGGCACCTATTCCTTATATAGTGCCAGGGCCGGCCCTAGGCATATACGATCGCTTAGGGCCCCATGGCCACTAGCCCCCCGTCAAAACAAGTCATTTACATATTTGTTTGTCTATTTTTTAAGAACTCTTTCGGGGTCTCAACTAACTCTTGAGAGTTAGAATAGTAAATGACACCAGGTACAATTTCTAAACTTGGTTGTTAAATCAGCAGTATTTTTATTGTATGTCAGTCAGTCACTCAATTAGCCATGTTAGCTAACATATTTTAGATTGGTAAGTTAGTCTAGCCAGCTAACTTGTAGTAATCATGATCGAATTACGGACCAGGCACGAAGGGCACGTGCCCAGGGGTCTTGACCTGCAGTGAGCCCCCATTGATTTTGTTAGTCACTCTCATTCAGATATCATCTTAACATGGCATTAGTCATGGCAAAATGTGTAGAGGCCAGAGGTCCCAACCCCAGCAGCTGGTTATGTAATGTTGATGTTATGTTAATGTTGATGTGACGTCTGTCTTCCAGAGGTCCCAACCCCAGCAGCTGGTTATGTAATGTTGATGTTATGTTAATGTTAATGTGACGTCTGTCTTCCAGAGGTCCCAACCCCAGCAGCTGGTTATGTAATGTTGATGTTATGTTAATGTTAATGTGATGTCTGTCTTCCAGAGGTCCCAACCCCAGCAAGGTGTTACAGCAGCTGTTGGTCCTGCAGCCAGAGCAGCAGCTGACTATCTTCTACACCATGAGAGACCGCCTCAGAGACAGGGGAATACTGCCCCCTGCTGCCACGGATGCCTTGTAGAACACACATGCAAGAGGAGGATAATGTGTGTGTGTGTGTGTGTGTGTGAGAGAGAGGAAGAGTTTGGCTGTGTGTGTGTGTGTGCGTGTGTGTGTCTGAGAGAAATTGTCTTTGGCTGCTTGTGTGTGTGGCTTGCACCTTCTTCCAGACACTCATCTGCCCAGCGTCTGTTTTTTGTTGTTGTTGTTTTTTACCAGTCATTAATGTGAACTAAGGTGTTGCTCCCAGCATCAAGGAGTTACCAATAACAGCAGCAACAACAACACGTTCAGACTGTCATAGCTACCACTGGGACCTGCATGAGTACCTGAGTACCTAACTACACAAACAAACTGACAAACTGCTTCAACCGACCGTTATGCTAGCTAGCAGCATCAGCCGACCGTTATGCTAGCTAGCAGCATCAGCCGACCGTTATGCTACCAAGCTAGCTAGCAGCAGCATCAACCGACCGTTATGCTAGCTAGCAGCATCAGACGACCGTTATGCTACCAAGCAAGCTAGCAGCAGCATCAACCGACCGTTATGCTATCAAGCTAGCTAGCAGCAGCATCAACCAACCGTTATGCTATCAAGCTAGCTAGCAGCAGCATCAACCAACTGTTATGCTGACAAGCTAGCTAGCTAAAGACTAAAGGCTGCGTTGCTCTGAAGAAACAGAATGTCTTCCTAAACAAAATGGATCCTAACTAAGCACACAGATGGTTTGTTTCATAACATACTGTAGGGGACAGTGGGTGACTGATGGCTGGCTGGCTGGCTGGCTGGCTGGCTGACTGGCGGTTTCCCTGTGGATGTATGGAGAATATTGCACTGATTTTAGCTGACCCGAAGAAAGAGACGTGGTAAAGCTTACAATACCAGGTTACCAGCATATCCTGGGTTACTGTCTTGGTGTTGTATGTGGTTGGAGCAACAGCAGGGTCTTATTCACTAGACTCCAAACGGAGGAAAACGGACCGAAACAGGGAGGGACCGACCTGAATTTGTCCAATAAGAAAAGCCTCTTTTTACTTTCCGTTGCGTAGTGCTACGGTGTGAATACGACCCAGAGGACAGAAGTGTGTTTTTGTATATAAGCTGCTCCAACATGTTTTCAAGATACTAAAATACACTGGACTTGGGCATGGCCGTTAGTATGATCTGTCTATCAGAGATAATAGTCTTCACTTCACTTAATGTAGAAGATTTTTTTATATTTTTTTTTATGATACGATCGAAAAACATGAAGCATGTTTCTAAGTTCTATCGTTCATTACTGCTAGAAAAAGCTGTTTTCTTTCCTATGAACTAGTTTTAGGTTCTAGATATACCTACTGTAGGGATTGGCAGTTGACCTCGCCCTATACATAGATGGAGCTTGTGCATTGGCATGGATGTAGACACTAAACAAAACCAGTAACTATAGCAACCAGCACATGTGCACTTATATGTCCAACGTATTACTGTACATAGAATACATCATATATTTAGCTGAACAAAATACCTAATATAAGATCTGTGACTTGTCAAAAGATACTATTATATGATAGTCATATTTTCAAACAAAACAATTCAATGGGGGGTGTTAATAATCATTTGTAGCAATAGCATGAACAAGCTATGGGGTTGAATAGGTAGCTAGCTGGGGGATAAGGATAGATAGAGAGATAGAGAGATAGATAGATGGATAGAGGGATAGAGGGATAGAGAGATAGAGAGAGAGAGATAGATAGATAGATATACATACACTGAGTGTATAAAACATTAGGAACACCTTCCTAATATTGAGTTGCACCCCATTTTGCCCTCAGAACAGCCCTAATTCGTCGGGGCGTGGACTCTACAAGGTGTCAAGCGTTTCACAGGGGATGCTGGCCCATGTCCAACGCTTCCCACAGTTATGTCAAGTTGGCTGGATGTCCTTTTGGGTGGTGGACCGTGCTTGATGCACACGGGAAACTGTTGAGCGTGGAAAAACCCAGCAGCGTTGCAGTTCTTGACGCAAACCGGTGGCACCTACTACCATACCCCGTTCCTTTTGCCCTCCTTCACATTGACAACACACATCAATCCTGTGACAAACCCATCCTATGTAACCTTAGGGGAGTAAAATAAAATCTATGAAAAACTTTAAATTGTATACCTTTTCTCTTGGCTTCTGACAACCATGTCTTATCTCGCATTGTAAATCCCTTTCCCACAATTCTCAAGTTAACAGTTGTCATTATTAACCTTTTTAACAGCATTTTGTAACATAAAGAAGCTGATTGTACCAAATTTGTAGTGAAAAAAAGCTTCTACAACATTGTTACTGTTACATTTACATCATTTAGCAGACGCTCTTGCCTTTTTGACATAACGGCACCACCTAGTGTTGACACACAGCTTTTTCATTAGCATATCTCCATATACCTTATTATCACACCGCTTCCAATTAGCATATATGATAATAATAATATGCCATTTAGCAGACGCTTTTATCCAAAGCGACTTACAGTCATGTGTGCATAAATTTGTTGTGTATGGGTGGTCCCGGGGATCGAACCCACTACCCTGGGCGTTACAAGCGCCGTGCGAGTGCTCTACCAGCTGAGGACCACATGTCTCCATCACAGTTTATACTTATTCCGCATTTCTTCAAGTGACAAAAATACCTAATTATTGTGCAGGTCACCCAGAGTATGAACCCCTTCTCATACTCATTTTGACCAATAGCAGGATTCTACCGTTCAGAAGCATATCTTTGTTTATGTAGAGACTCTTTGACCCTTGCATTTCTGTATCATTGGCTCTTTTTTAGGGGATATAATATATAACGACAGGTAGCTTAGTGGTTAAGAGCGTTGTGCCAGTAACCGAAAGGTCGCTGGTTCTAATCCCTGAGCCGACTAGGTGGAAAAAATCTGTCAATGTGCCCTTGAGCAAGGCACTTAACCCTAATTGCTCCTGTAAGTCGCTCTGGATAAGAGCGTCTGCTAAATGACTAAAATGTAAATGTAACGTCCAAAAGGAGCTGTCAAACCACTTTGTTTGTTCACCCGCACGCAACTGCCAGACTATGTGATAACCCGCTAATATAGACCATGCGCTGTCGGCTAGTCGGAGACGGAGGAACGTTTTATTTTATTTTTTACAGATGATGCAGGATTTTCTTTGCTTAGTTTCTGCTTTAGGCCTAATTTCCGGATATTAGTTAGTCAACTTGTCTATAATTAGATAAATGCAGCTTCTCTTCTGTCATTATATGTTGCCCTGGAAGAATAAATAAACCCTTACTCACCAGAATAATGTCATAGAATGAATGCTTCAATATAGCAGACATTGGTAACGTTTTATGTCATCTCTGCTTCTTTCGTGGAGCAAAAAGACAAAAAAAAAGGGAGATATTCCGTTCAAAATGTCCAAATGACATCAGTTTGACCGGTTGTAAGTAAATATAAATAATACATCTGTGAAAAACGACCCAACAAGTTTCTGATAAGATTTCAGTTAGTACACATAAAATATGCATCCAAGCCTATCAGCTTTTATGACCCTGATAAAGAGGCCACCTGTACAGAGGCTTTCTAACTGTGGATTCGCATTTTCTCAAGTTGCTGAAAGAAAGGAATCATATTTCTCCACTCCTGTTCCTGAGGCAAAATGTATAATCAAGAAATATAATCGCAACATGCAACAAATTCAACAATTTTCCTGAGTTAAAGTTCATATAAGGAAATCAGTCAATTGAAATAAATTCATGAGCCCCTAATCTATGGATTTGACATGACTGGGCAGGTGCATGGTGGTAAATAAATCCTATATATTTTTTTTATCTTTACAATAATATAGATCTGAAGATATCTTCTCACCACATTATGCTTCACCCCTGTTTGCTGACAATGTCACGAAAAACGATGTGCAGGCTTCAATGTGGCAGAAGTCCATGTGTTTTCGTGATTCTGCACATCAGATAGCTAGCAGCAATGACCAGAAGCTGCCATGTGGGGAATCGTTTCAGTTAGTTTTATCTTGTTCTTGATACCGTGTCTCGTTTTGAGGTGTTGACTGATTTCACGTCTATGCTAATATTGCTAAAATTAGCTGGCTAACCAACAACTGTAAGGATGTGTTTGAGTGCTCATTGAGCACATTTATTTATAATAAACATATAGAGACTAAATATAGTTGACATGTTGTCAACAATCTAAGCCAACCATGTCAGTTTTGTTGCTAAACAACCAAGCAGGAAGCAGAAAAAACCCCACAGGGTTACTTTGGTTTGGTGTAGAGCTCAGGGATGTAGAAATGTAACCTCTCAAATTCATAGGAGCTAATGGATGCAAGGACTGACCGTCCATCTTTACAAACGTTGGTGAAAAATATGGGTTGTTTATGAATTCGAAGGACCAATAAAAAGAAACAAAACGTAGGCGGTGGATTTTAGGCCGGCAGCAAACAGGAGGAAGCAGTCGTTCCAGTCCAAGGTTTAATGAAGATCCACTCATACAACACCACTCTCTCTGATACTAATTATGGTTATTTAGCTGCACGCACAATAAACATCAGAAAGAAAAGCAATTTCTTCTAAAGGAGGTTGAATAAGCAGGAGAGAAAAACAGGTTGGTCATCAGAACGGAAACTACAGACTGCCTGAGGCCCTGCCTGGTCGGGTATTACGCTAAATCCCGGGGGGAGAGGCTGCTGGTTGGCTAATCCAATTATGATGATTGGTGTGACCTTATTCCAATAGGAAAACCAAAAGAAAGTTGGGGTCTTGGAAAGGAGATGAGCTGGCCGTTTTTTTTTTTTTTTTACAAGTGGAGTAAAACTATCTTATTTTGGGGGTTCTGATGGTGTATGAAAAGTTAAACTAAGCTTGTGGGGCCCGATACAGGAAATGTACCCTTACGAAAAAAAGATTGCAGTCCTCTGTAGCTCAGCTGGTAGAGCACGGCACTTGTAACACCAAGGTAGTGGGATCGATCCCCGGGACCACCCATACACAAAAAAATGTATGCACGCATGACTGTAAGTCGCTTTGGATAAAAGTGTCTGCTAAATGGCATATTATTATTATAAGAGTGCAGTATAACTGCACTATGCGGCAAATACTGCGTCCAAAATACTTGTTTTTTTTTACTGCAGTAATTTTGCAGTTAAGAGTGCAGTATAACTGCCGTACACTGCAGTTATTCTGCAATTACTGTGTCCAAAATACCACAGTTGACTGCAGTTACTGCACTTTTATTGCAGTTTCAAAACTGCAATCTTTTTTTGCAAGGGACATCTTTCCTACGCACTTCTCAGTAGTTGGTATTCAGACTTACCTAATGCAGGCGTGGTTCCCTTGCGCACGCTGAATACATTGAATTCAACCACTGAAAACCCTCCCACTTGCTGGCCAACATGTTTTCTCGTGGACTTTTATATTCAATAGGGTTTTCAGTAAATGTATCTAAAGCCATCCCTTTAAATATGGTGTACCTTTTAATTAGAAAATTCTCGACAGACTCAGTAGAATGTATGGAGAGACGGTTCAGAATATTAGGGATCAATGAAAGAAAGCCATGTAAATACACGCATATTCATCTCCTTTTCAGCACCAATTGGCAGATTTAAAAATACTCAGATCTTGAATATTATTTAGGGTTAGGAAAGTATTTATGAATAATACAAAAACAGGTTTGGACTGCCTTTTTTTGCATGAAATATATTGGTGAATCCAAAATACAGTGGATTGATTCATCCTGAAAGTTGCCATATTCAATTTTTCAATCCATGAAATAGGAAGGTGAGTAAAGTGTACAATAGGGGTTGAACAGTAGTCCTATAAATCTACCCTAATAATCCTCACTAATAATAATAATAATATGCCATTTAGCAGACGCTTTTATCCAAAGCGACTTACAGTCATGCGTGCATTCATTTGTTGTGTATGGGTGGTCCCGGGGATTGAACCCACTACCTTGGCGTTACAAGCGCCGTGCTCTACCAGCTGAGCTACAGAGGCCCACACTAATCATGGAACTGTGATGACAACGGTCCAGTCGTGAACCAGGCTCCAGGTTTAAAATGCTACGTATGGTCTGCGAGCCATAATCATTCGAATAGGCTACATGTCCCAAATTATTGCACAACTTGTAACACGTTAGCCTAACGTCAGGGACGGCTTGTTCAATAGGGCGATATGGGCGACGCACTGCCAAACGGGAAAAGGAAGGGATTTTTTTTCTAATCAATTATATCACGGCAACAGCAGTTATCAGTGTTCACGTCTGATCTGCCAGCCACTAAATGTCAAATCAGGCTAAAGTCGTGCTTCAAATGGCCCCGCCCGTTTTTTGGGCGATTTCAGTCAGGTTGAAAATCGCCCAGAAGTCTCTCATAGCCTGTCATGTAAAATCTATTTTTTTCACATTTCAAAGCTTTCAATACATTCTCTATGGGTGTCTGTGGGCATGCACTTACGCGCTTTCGTCATACGTGACGTAACGTTGAACGTAACTAAGACAATGGCGGCTAGCAGCGTCTATGTTGCGACCTGCAGTGTGGCGTTATTTTATGTTTTTAATTTGTAGACTTAGTTTACAAACATTCTGCAAACATTCTGCTTTGGACTGATCTTCGGTTTTGGACTGATCTTGTTGATCGTGTACATACCCGCTACGAACGGACTAAATAATGAAAACGCTGCTGGCAGCGGAATCCCAATACAGCTGGGAGACTTGGCTGGATGACAGAGTCCCGGACAGAGAGGTGGAGCCGGCCGGCTTCACCCTGGTCAGAGCGGACCGCGATCCTGGTAAGAGAGCGACTCTGTACCCCGACATTGAACTGCTTTCTGTGTCATTGAACCTTACTATTGTTGATAAAACAAGTTTACTGGAGAACGGAGACCAAGTAGAGACTTTTGGACAAGGTGGATAATTGTATAATATAAGGCAGTTTATTCAGAGGTAAAGATATCTGGAATCGCGTGCACGGACCCGTTCGTCAAACTCGTAGGGAGTTTATCAGAAGAGCCCCTAAACATTGTGTGCTGACATTTTATACAATAAAATGAAGTAGGTTGAATCTAGTAGTTCTGATCTTCTGATTGGTCCTGATGAGTTGGGCGAGGTCACCTCCAGGCTAGTGTCACTGTTGCATTGGCTCTGAGTCGGGTTCTCTGTCTTCAGATGTTCAGCCTAAGAGAAGAGGATTTGTGTGTGTGTGTGTGTGTTTGTTATCAGTGTGTGTGTGTGTGTGTGTGTGTGTGTGTGTTTGTTATCAGTGATGATGTGTGTGTGTGTGTGTGTGTGTGTGTGTGTGTTATCAGTGATGATGTGTGTGTGTGTGTGTGTGTGTGTGTGTGTGTGTGTGTGTGTGTGTGTGTGTGTGTGTGTGTGTCCTCAGGGCAAGAACTCGTGAGTTGGAAGAACTGAGAGACCTATGGCGTGGGTGTTATCCTTAGCCACCTGCTGACAAGGCTGACAAGATAGGACTCTTGTTCATTGTATTGAATACAAAGGCCCAACACAAAATGGGTCATGCACAAGATTTTAGTCAGACCAAGCTATAACATTATATATTTACTACGACAGTACATTCAACCAAAAGCTAATATAACAAAGGCATCAGAGATTATTTATAATCTGTCACAGAAACTGGAATCCATCTCCCCAGATCAGTCAATAAATGATTCTGGTATTGACTTATATGCTGCCCCTGTCTTCATGTTGTTGCTGGACATATCTTTTTTAAAATGTGTGTAGGTCACCTAAATCATCAGAAAAATTGCCCCTCCTGAGAATTTTTTCAGGAGCCGCCACTGCCTAACGTGATCCACTATTGCTAGCGATCCTCAGGAGCAACCACACCAACGTGACCGAGGAAAGAAAGGTAAACTAACGATGTAATGGAATGATGCAAAATGCAAAGAAACTGAAGTCAGTGACCAATAGTGGCTCATATTTAACAAGATATAAATTGTAAAAAAAAAAAGACAGTGAAAAGTCCAGGCATATAATTAAAACATTCTAGAAATCATAAATCAACTCTGTGCAATAGGAGTTGACCCAACGCATTATTGTAAGTACATTTAATATAAGTTGACCCAACGCATTATTGTAAGTACATGAATACACTATATATACAAAAGTATGTGGACACCGCTTCAAATGAGTGGATTTCTGCCACAGGCGTTGCTGACAGGTGCAGTGGCGACCCATCATTTTTTATTTATTTATTTATTTCACCTTTATTTAACCAGGTAAGCCAGTTGAGAACAGGTTCTCATTTACAACTGCGACCTGGCCAAGATAAAGCAAAGTAGTGCAATAAAAACAACACAGAGTTACATATGGGGTAAAAAAAAACATAAAGTCAGAAATACAACAGAAAATATATATACAGTGTGTGCATTCAGTGCAGCTGGAGCAGATCCCCACCTGTTTAGCTCAACAACAACAAAATATAGATTTTTAAAAATGGTGTGCCAATTTTGCATGTTATTTTGGCATTAATACGTGTCACATATCAGTTTGCAAACAATGTAACAATTTTTTTAAATAATTGAGTTAATAAAGCCGCGTACAAACATGGTCTCTTTGTTGCTTTCTTCAGTAAAGCAGCTCCAGAATGCAGGTGTTTCAGCCAGCTCAGTGCTTTCTGTGGTGGTGGTGGGGCAGCCAGTGGAAAATACAGAGCGAATGGATTGGTAATGTTCTCTAGTTGCGCCGTGATTGGCTCAGTGTTCTGTCACTCATGGGGACACTACGTCACAGCAAAATCTACGGGGAGAGCTCGAAAAATTCAAGCCCCTTGGGTGCTGCCATAGATTTACATTAGAAGTGCCCATCCAAGAAGGCTCAAGGTCATTGGCCACAGATAAAATGACGTCAAATCACGTTATATCTACCGTAGCTTTGATTGGACGGATCATGTCAACATCATACTTTCAAAATCTTAGCTAGCAAGCTAGACAAGCAGTCATCATGAATCAAGTCGACAATCTACTGGCAAATCCTTTTCAATCCTTGTCATATGAAGAGAAATTATAGATAAAACGTATCGGTGCTCATCGGCCTTTGGACATAAACATTACACAACAAGTTGGAAATCGCAAATTCAACAATGAGTGGTTTGGAAGGAATCAGTGGCTAACTGCAAGCGTTGCAAAGCAATCACTAGCCTGCTATTCAGTGGAGTGGATGTGAGGACCAAGTCTGGGTTTAAGGGCCACTTTTCCAAGCTTAAAAGGATCAACATTCACATGCAACACACCACGGGCCAGAAAAGGTTGAATACATTGGCCATGCTGTCAATCCAGCATGATTTATGCCGCATTCAAGACAACTGGGAACTCTGAATAAAATGAGCTCCGACTGGGGAAAATACGTTTTGAACGGTCATCCAAGTCGAAATTTCAAGTCTGGAACTCGAGCCTCTTTCTAGAGCTCCGACCTGAAGATCGCTGACGTCATGATTCAACCTTGTTTTTTTTCAGAGTTCACAGTTGTCTTGAAAGCACCATAAATCCAGAGAATGCCGGACTTTGACAAAATGTTCCTACAAAAAGGACCGCCGCGCTACCTTCCTGTTCAAGTGAGCACAGCACAACAAGGTGAGTCCAAAAATGTATTCAATGCTGCTGCATAAATGATGTAATATGCCAGGGAGATATGTATACTGTAGCTAAGAAAGTAATACTAAGCCTGTTTTAGAGAAATGTAATGATCGAATATTGTAAGAGCTTTCATTGTCTGCTTATATGCCCCCTTTATTTATCCCAGGGTTCTGACTTGGTGTACAGGGAGAATACTGTAAGAACGGCCCATGTTCTAAATTATGTCGCTGTACATTTCAAAAGTGCTGAACAAATAGTTATATTGACTACGTTCCACCCTAGCTCGCTCATTAATGTCTTCATCTAAATTACGGATTGCCTCTTTTCCGCTCGTCGTCCCCTTATGCCATAGTTTGTACATCTCAATTGTCATTAGAAACCACATTTGTTTAAGCAAGTCAGCCATATCAGCTATGTTGTTTTAAAAGGCAGTAAATTAGGTTTAATTAACTGTTTCGTTGCCTGACAAGGCTCCGCTGAAAGCCAGGTGTAGCGGTGGTAAGGATTCACTCCATGGTGCTGCAAAGAAAGCTCTGCATTTGGGACAGCTTTATGTAGGCCCTAACAGTTTGTGGGCACCGTTTGTCACCGTTATAGTGCAATCAATGTATTGTTTAGTGTTGTGTTGTGGCTTTGCTGGCATGCATCTGGAAGAAATAAAAAATGCCGGAGTTTCCCCCACCAACATTGACATGCTAAAATCACCACTGGGTGGGTCAAGCATAACATTACAACCCTGTTACCCATAGATAGAAGGTCTAGAATGATTTCAACTATTTACATTTGTTTGGCAAACTTGCATTCCATTCCCACTGTCACACAGGGATTTCTGGTCGATTCAAAATGAAATAGTCAACCCTGTTACAGTCAACCCTGTTACTTTATTTGGCACTTAATAGGCAATTACTATAGTATGTACACCTCTGGCCGGTGTTCGGACGGACGGTTCCTCCCGCCCCATGTGGAATCGCCTCTATCGGTGGAGCCCCTTTCGGCTGGGACAAGATCCTCCTTGTCATCTTCATTCTTCTTCAGGGTTCTCCTCCTCCTCTTCAGGGTTCTCCTCCTCCTCTTCAGGGTTCTCCTCCTCCTCTTCAGGGTTCTCTAACTCACCCCTCTTGTACTTCTCAAGGATCTTCCTTATTTCCTCTTCCTCCCTTTTGTTAGCCTCTATCATCTTCTCCCTCTCTCTGATTAAAGCTAAATGGCCTTGAATGGCTCTCTTTCTCTCCTCCTCTCTCTCCTCCTTCTCTCTCTGATATGTTCTCTCTATCTTTCTGAGGTTCCTCTTCTCCCACTTCTTATTCAACCAGTCCACAGCTCTCCTTCGGATACTTTTATTGGCTGGGACAAGATCCTCCTTGTCATCTTCATTCTCCTCCTCCTCTTCAGGGTTCTTCTCCTCCTCTCTCTCCCCTCTCTCTCCTCCTCTCTCTCCTCCTCTCTCTCCTCCTCTCTCTCCTCCTCTCTCTCCTGCTCTCTGCCTCTCCTCTCTTAGTCTGAACCTTTCTTTCTGTCTAGCAATTTCAATCTCTCGTTTTTTTATCCTGCTCCTCTTGTCGTCTTGCCCTCTCCTGTTTTCTTTCCATCTCCAGCAGTCTTTCCTCCTTCTCCCTCCTGATTTGTTGTCCTCTTTCCATCTGTTCTCGTTCCCCCTTCAACACTTCTAACCTCCTCTGTTTACGCCTGTTGAAGATTTCCCGTGCTTTTTCTTTAACATTAACTACTACATGCTTCTTCATGCTTACTTCCTTTCTTCTCTCTTCTTCTCTTTCTCTTTCCTCCTCCTCTGCTTCCTTAATCACTTTCTGCTTTTCTTCCCTCTCTCTCTCCAGTTCATTCTGTCCCTCAATATTTTCTTCCTCCATCTCTTTGTGTTGCTGATCTTTTAATTCCATCTCTCTCTGATTCTGAGTCTCTTTCTCCATTTGTTTCTGTCTCTCCTCTTGTTGTTGTCGTCTGTCTATCTCTCTTCTCTCTCTCTGTCTCTTGTTCTCCCTCTCCATTTCTTCCTCTTCCATCTCTATTGGCTGTTTACATCTTTCTTCTTCATGCTTTCTTTCAATCTCTCTTTGTCTCTCTCCTTCTTCTTCTATTTTTTTCTGTCTCTTCTCCATACTCTTCCTTTCTATCTCCTTGCATCTTTTGTTCTCCCTCTCCCTTTCTTCCTCTTCCATCTCTATTTGCTGTTTAAATCTTTCTTCTTCATGCTTTCTTTCAATCTCTCTCTGTCTCTCTTCTTCTTCTATTTTTTTCTGTCTCTTCTCCATTCTCTTTCTTTCAATCTCTCTCTGTCTCTCTTCTTCTTCTTCTATTTTTTTCTGTCTCTTCTCCATACTCTTCCTTTCTATCTCCTTGCATCTTTTGTTCTCCCTCTCCCTTTCTTCCTCTTCCATCTCTATTTGCTGTTTAAATCTTTCTTCTTCATGCTTTCTTTCAATCTCTCTTTGTCTCTCTTCTTCTTTTTCTATTTTTTTCTGTCTCTTCTCCATACTCTTCCTTTCTATCTCCTTGCATCTTTTGTTCTCCCTCTCCCTTTCTTCCTCTTCCATCTCTATTTGCTTTTTAAATCTTTCTTCTTCATGCTTTCTTTCAATCTCTCTCTGTCTCTCTTCTTCTTCTATTTTTTTCTGTCTCTTCTCCATTCTCTTTCTTTCAATCTCTCTCTGTCTCTCTTCTTCTTCTTCTATTTTTTTCTGTCTCTTCTCCATACTCTTCCTTTCTATCTCCTTGCATCTTTTGTTCTCCCCTTTCTTCCTCTTCCATCTCTATTTGCTGTTTAAATCTTTCTTCTTCATGCTTTCTTTCAATCTCTCTCTGTCTCTCTTCTTCTTCTATTTTTTTTCTGTCTCTTCTCCATACTCTTCCTTTCTATCTCCTTGCATCTTTTGTTCTCCCTCTCCCTTTCTTCCTCTTCCATCTCTATTTGCTGTTTAAATCTTTCTTCTTCATGCTTTCTTTCAATCTCTCTTTGTCTCTCTTCTTCTTTTTCTATTTTTTTCTGTCTCTTCTCCATACTCTTCCTTTCTATCTCCTTGCATCTTTTGTTCTCCCTCTCCCTTTCTTCCTCTTCCATCTCTATTTGCTGTTTAAATCTTTCTTCTTCATGCTTTCTTTCAATCTCTCTCTGTCTCTCTTCTTCTTCTATTTTTTTCTGTCTCTTCTCCATTCTCTTTCTTTCAATCTCTCTCTGTCTCTCTTCTTCTTCTTCTATTTTTTTCTGTCTCTTCTCCATACTCTTCCTTTCTATCTCCTTGCATCTTTTGTTCTCCCTCTCCCTTTCTTCCTCTTCCATCTCTATTGGCTGTTTACATCTTTCTTCTTCATGCTTTCTTTCAATCTCTCTTTGTCTCTCTTCTTCTTTTTCTATTTTTTTCTGTCTCTTCTCCATACTCTTCCTTTCTATCTCCTTGCATCTTTTGTTCTCCCTCTCCCTTTCTTCCTCTTCCATCTCTATTTGCTGTTTAAATCTTTCTTCTTCATGCTTTCTTTCAATCTCTCTCTGTCTCTCTTCTTCTTCTATTTTTTTCTGTCTCTTCTCCATTCTCTTTCTTTCAATCTCTCTCTGTCTCTCTTCTTCTTCTATTTTTTTCTGTCTCTTCTCCATACTCTTCCTTTCTATCTCCTTGCATCTTTTGTTCTCCCTCTCTCTTTCTTCCTCTTCCATCTCTATTTGCTGTTTACATCTTTCTTCTTCATGCTTTCTTTCAATCTCTCTCTGTCTCTCTTCTTCTTCTATTTTTTTCTGTCTCTTCTCCATTCTCTTTCTTTCAATCTCTCTCTGTCTCTCTTCTTCTTCTATTTTTTTCTGTCTCTTCTCCATACTCTTCCTTTCTATCTCCTTGCATCTCTTGTTCTCCCTCTCTCTTTCTTCCTCTTCCATCTCTATTTGCTTCTGTTTGTGTCTCTCCTCTTCTTCTCCTCCCTCCATCTCCTTCTTCTTCTCCTCTTCTTGTTGTCCCTGTTTTGGTATTTTCTCTTTTCTCGTTCTTTCTACCTCTTTCTGTGTGTCGTTCTCACCCTCTGTCTTCTCCTCCATGGCCATTTGGTTCTGTTTCCATGTATACTCGTCTGTTTCCATACTTTCTAATTCTGTCATCTGTTCCTTGATATCCTTGAAGATTTCCTCCAGTTCAGACGTCTTGTTGTCATTGATGAGGGCTGTCTCTCTCTCTATCTCTCCCTCCATCTCCATCTCTCTCTCTCCATATCTCTCTCCATCTCTCTCTCCATCTCTCTCTCTGTCTCTATCAAATTTTCTCTCTGGTCCAGTCTCATCTTTCAATCTAATCTCTTCTTTCATTCTCGCAAGCTCTCTGTCTAACACTAGTACATTTTTGTTAACCTGTTTCACTCTTTCATTCTGTCTTCTAAACGCTTCTTTCGCTCTTTGAAATTTTATTTTGTATTGAATCTCTTTTGTTGTCATGTCTTCTTTCAATCTCTCAATCTCTCTCTCTAACTCTTTTACCTTTTTGTTAACCTGTTTGACTTCCTCATTCTCTGCAATACGCATGTCTCTTTTTCTTTCAAATGCTATTTCCTGTTCAATCTCTTTCAATCTCTCAATCTCTCGTTCTAACGCTTTTATTGTTTCCTCTGCCTGTTTCACTTTCTCCTTCATTTCTTGTCTCTCCAATTCTGCTTTTCTCTCCCTTTCCCTCTGTCTTTCACTCTGTCTTTCCGTCTCAATAGGTTTGTTGTTCCAGGCCAGTCTTGGTCGCTGATCCTCCATGACTTTCTGCCATAGCCTCAATATCGCTATCTCTTGCTTCATTTTTAAAAGGTTCAATTAGTGCTCATTTATGACCAAGACATACTTTCAAAGGACTTGCAGTGAATGATACATATAAATACAACCTAGAGCTAGGTAATTGAATCAAACACTGGACAACATCGATAGCAGGGTCATTTTGACCAATTAATCTGGTCAATTCATTCTCAATGAATGTATTGACATGGTTTGAAAAAAATCATGAGACATTTTATGGAATCAATTATGTCCAAAATCTGTACAAATACAAACACACAACTAGTTTTCCCATTCAGTTAGGGGTTTGAGAAATACCCGTTACAATTTGTGTGATGTTACAACAATGTTGCCTTTGATGTTTATGCTTGTAGAAATTACTCCTACAAATGATGTTTCACTGATGTAATTATTTACAACCTGCACACATACAGTTATCATCAACAACAACAACAGTAATGATATTAATAAGGAAGTGGATATTTGACAGGCAGAAGAAAGGCATAGAGGTTGAGATAAATGGAGGTTAGGGTAGGTTCAGGACCTAGGGTTGGGTTAAGGTTAAGGTTAGGGTAATGGTTAGGTTCAGGACCTAGGGTTGGGTTAAGGTTAAGGTTAGGGTTAGGGTAATGGTTAGGTTCAGGACCTAGGGTTGGGTTAAGGTTAAGGTTAGGGTAATGGTTAGGTTCAGGACCTAGGGTTGGGCTAAGGTTAAGGTTAGGGTAATGGTTAGGTTCAGGACCTAGGGTTGGGTTAAGGTTAAGGTTAGGGTAATGGTTAGGTTCAGGACCTAGGGTTGGGTTAAGGTTAAGGTTAGGGTTAGGGTAATGGTTAGGTTCAGGACCTAGGGTTGGGTTAAGGTTAAGGTTAGGGTAATGGTTAGGTTCAGGACCTAGGGTTGGGCTAAGGTTAAGGTTAGGGTAATGGTTAGGTTCAGGACCTAGGGTTGGGTTAAGGTTAAGGTTAGGGTAATGGTTAGGTTCAGGACCTAGGGTTGGGTTAAGGTTAGGTATAGTTTCAGTGAGGTTAAGGTAAGGTAAGGGTTAAGGTGAGAGAAAGGCATAAAAGTTAACATTGGGTTAGCATACCGCTATCCACCGCCATTCATTTTCAGCCGGGTAAATATACACTGCCTTTTAATAATAACAATGTCATATCTTACCTGGGCCAGTTGTAGTTGCGTTATCAGCAGATCCACCAGTTGTTTGAGTCTGTTGATCTCCATTTGTCTCTGGCTCTCTGCCTCCCTCTGTCTCTCTGCCTCCCCCTGTCTCTCTGCCTCCCTCTGTCTCTCTGCCTCCCTCTGTCTCTCTGCCTCCCTCTGTCTCTCTGCCTCCCTCTGTCTCTGTCTCTCTGCCTCCCTCTGTCTCTCTGCCTCCCTCTGTCTCTCTGCCTCCCTCTGTCTCTGTCTCTCTGCCTCCCTCTGTCTCTGTCTCTCTGCCTCCCTCTGTCTCTCTGCCTCCCTCTGTCTCTCTGCTTCCCTCGGTCTCTGTATCTCTGCCTCCCTCTGTCTCTGTCTCTCTGCCTCCCTCTGTATCTCTGCCTCCCTCAGTCTCTCTGCCTCCCTCAGTCTCTCTGCCTCCCTCAGTCTCAGGATCTCAGCCTTCCACTCTTTCATTACACCCCTTTCTACTCTTCTTCTGCTCCTTTCATCCTGTAAAAGGGCTCTGAGATTGTCTGTCTCAGACTGTAATTTTTCAACCATCTCGTCACAAATCATCTCGTTTTCTCTACTTTCTCTGTCACAAAAGAACACAAAGTGAATGGAGATCATAGCTCAACATGTTAAAGGAGCAAGCAGTAGTTCAAACCACAAAGCTGCCACACCGTCACCTTTTTGGATAAACAGCTTGGGGATGGGGGCTGGAGTAATTCATAGACGTAGCTATTTGTGCAAGGACTAACCATCCATGAGATCAAAATGATTGTTTTAACCATATTGTTTAAGCTATACAGGGTTTGTTTACAATTACATTGTTTCCAAACATTGGAGTGAAACAAACTCATATTTTGGGTTCTGATGGGGTTAGATAGTTGAACTAAGCTCATGAGACATTTAGGAGAGTCAATGGGTACATATCATTAATTATAAAGTTCAAAATAGATGTAGCAATTGCAGATGGCCTCTTAAAAGACTGAGATTGCCATTCAATCAGTAAGAATATGAACCTTTTTCAATCCAATGTAAAGAGTAGTGTTGCATCAATCTGTTTGACATTGAACTGTGATATCCCATTGGGCACAGATGTCGGTTTAACATCTAGTTTTGATTTAAGTGAAGTAGGCTAGCGGATGGTTAATGTATTGTAAACTTTGCTAAATATTTGACTCACCTCAAATCACTCTTGTCAAATCGCAGTTTTAGTGTGGAACTGAGTAATATCTTTGACAGGAAGAAACTTTACCTGGCCTGGAGCTGTATTGTTGCGTCATTTGAAACACTTGAGCGTCATAATGGTTATCCGCGCCTGCTTGATTGACAGCTAGGGGTTCTCCTGCGCATGTGTCCAAAAGTCGATATTGTTTAGCTACTCATAATTGATAAAGACATTATGAACTATTTTCACTTTACTTTTATGTCGTCTATTTTTGCCTAAGGTTATCTGGTAGCCTATGTTCTGTGATTTCTCTTTGTATGGACCTAACGTTCAATGAAATACAAAACAGCAACCACAACGTACAAACATTTCCCACACAAATACATATGTGGGTGTGTAGTGAGTACACAAAATAATAACATAACAGCCATAACAGTACAAACAAACATACAATCTCTAGTGCACCTGTCCAGTGCGAACTGTTCCGTGCGTCACCATCACCAACTGCTGGACTACACCTGGAATAGCAGCGATGGGACAGGACTGGAACTACCAGTTGGATATCACGAAATTGGGGAGAAAAAGGGGTAAAAGTACCACAAAAGAAAATGTGTGTATATATATATATATATATATATATACATTTATATATTAAAATATTTATTTTTTTGATGTTCCCCGGGGCACCAGAATCCATTTAGTCTGTTTTCAATTGGCCACCGTTACCTCAAGACCCGCCTATTCCAATGAATTATAAACTGTTATTGGTTTGTCCCTGTGACAGTCATTCGTAACCTCCTGATGGTTGCCTGTTGATTGTCGTGCGCCATCGTTGCATATCGTGAGCTGGAGGAGCGTTCGTCCAACTCCTCATCGAAGTGAATGGCAGCGGCGCATCATCCATCCGCTGAAAGGATAGTTTGCGACGCGACAAGCGTTTGGGGAGTACATTCATTGAAACGGAACGACTGTTTTTAAATTCTAGGGGGACTCTTGCTCCATGGTAAAATCTCAGCAGCGATGTCTCTGCTGTGCGTCAGAGGTTGGTTCTATTCCTCTTCCCTGTTCTTATTATACCGTACATATCTGTCACATTAATGACATGGCACTCAGGAAAGTCTGTCTGTAGGCTATTGGGTAGCTGCGCATAGACCGTTGAGTTGGCACGTTCCAGTCCAAGCATGACCTGGAATGTGAGAAGGGAGCTATTCTATAACACATGTAGATGACATTTTGCCTTTATGTGTAGATTTTGGTTTTATATTTCACATCTGATTGATGATTAGGCCTATGACTTTTGATTCCACTTTGGCTACCTTCCACCATATTGTCCTCTCTTGCAATATCTTACACTTTATGATGCGCTTGTGCAGATCTTCTCTCTAAGCAATAGTCATGATAGTTTGAATGAGTTGAGTAAACTCCACTGTTGTTCTCAGTCTGTACTGTACTGTCCCTGGAGACACTCCACATAGTTGACCTAGATTGAGCCCACTTTGTGCCACTGGTCAACTAACTAATGCATTTATTGTTTAATAAAAAAGTTAAATAAACAAAAACAACAAAAAAGTGTTGAGAAAAAAGAGCAGCAGTAAAATAAAATAACAGTAGGGAGGCTATATAGGGGGTACCGTTGCAGAGTCAATGTGCGGGGGCACCGGCTAGTTGAGGTAATATGTACATGTGGGTAGAGTTAAAGTGACTATTCATGAATAATTAACAGAGTAGCAGCAGTGTAAAAAGATGGGGTGGGGGTGGGGGGGGCAGTGCAAATAGTCCAGGTAGCCATGATTAGCTGTTCAGGAGTCTTATGGCTTGGTGGTAGAAGCTGTTGAGAAGTCTTTTGGACCTAGACTTGGCGCTCCGGTACCGCTTGCCGTGCGGTAGCAGAGAGAACAGTCTATAACTAGGGTGGCTGGAGTCTTTGACAATTTTGAGGGCCTTCCTCTGACACCGCCTGGAATAGAGGTCCTGGAGGCAGGAAGCTTGGCCCCAGTTATGTACTGGGCCGTACGCACTACCCTCTGTAGTGCCTTGCGGTCGGAGGCCGAGCAGTTGCCATACCAGGCGGTGATGCAACCAGTCAGGACGCTCTCGATGGTGCAGATGTAGAACTTTTTGAGGATCTGATGACCCATGCCTAATCTTTTCAGTCTCCTGGGGAGGAATAGGCTTTGTCGTGCACTCTTCACGACTGTTTTGATGTGTTTGACCATGATAGTTTGTTGGTGATGTTGACACCGAGGAACTTGAAGCTCTCAACCTGTTCCACTTCAGCCCCGTCGATGAGAATGGGGGTGTGCTCAGTCCTCTTTTTTTTCCTGTAGTCCAC
Organism: Coregonus clupeaformis; assembly: GCF_020615455.1. Taxonomy (NCBI): domain Eukaryota; kingdom Metazoa; phylum Chordata; class Actinopteri; order Salmoniformes; family Salmonidae; genus Coregonus; species Coregonus clupeaformis. The sequence continues at coordinate 3,937 of NW_025535121.1, read as the reverse complement.
AATCATCTCCTTTGTCTTGGTCACGTTGAGGGAGAGGTTGTTATCCTGGCACCACACGGCCAGGTCTCTGACCTCCTCCCTATAGGCTGTCTCATCATTGTCAGTGATCGGGCCTACCACTGTTGTGTCGTCGGCAAACTTAATGATGGTGTTGGAGTCGTGCCTGGCCATGCAGTCATGGGTGAACAGGGAGTACAGGAGGGGACTGAGCACGCACCCCTGAGGGGCCCCCGTGTTGAGGATCAGCGTGGCAGATGTGTTGTTACCTACCCTTACCACCTGGGGGCGGCCCGTCAGGAAGTCCAGGATCCAGTTGCAGAGGGAGGTGTTTAGTCCCAGGATCCTTAGCTTAGTGATGAGCTTTGAGGGCACCAGGGTAGGGGAGGGAATGGCCGGCAGGGATGTAGCTCAGTTGATAGAGCATGGCGTTTGCAACGCCAGGGTTGTGGGTTCGATTCCCACAGGGGGTATGAAAAATAATAATAATGTAAGTCGCTCTGGATAAGAGCGTCTGCTAAATGACGTAAAATGTAAATGTAAAAATGAACGCTGAGCTGTAGTCAATGAATAGCATTCTCACGTAGGTGTTCCTCTTGTCCAGGTGGGAAAGGGCAGTGTGGAGTGCAATAGAGATTGCATCATCTGTGGATCTGTTGGGGCGGTATGCAAATTAGAGTGGGTCTAGGGTTTCTGGGATAATGGTGTTGATGTGAGCCATGGCTACAGATGTCAGTGCTACGGGTCGGTAGTCATTTAGGCAGGTTATCTTAGTGTCCTTGGGCACAGGGACTATGGTGGTCTGCTATAAACACATTTGATTAACTCTCTAGTCTACTAATTAGTCATACATTATTAGTTTAACTGAGGGTGTGACATTTTAGTCATATCTTACTCACACATTTCTTTATAAACTCCTCAATGCTATCTGAAGAATCCCGGAACATGTTCCAGTCTGTGCTAGCAAAACAGTCCTGTAGCTTAGCATCTGCGTCATCTGACCACTTTTTTTATTAGCCGAGTCACTGGTGCTTCCTGCTTTAGTTTTTGCTTATAAGCAGGAATCAGGAGGATAGAGTTCTGGTCAGATTTGGCAAATGGAGGGCGAGGGAGAGCTTTGTATGCGTCTCTGTGTGTTTGGGATGCAGCTTAACAATCATGTTGTTCCATTCACACGTGTGCAACTTATTGTCACCCCATGACATGTATCTATTTGTGAGCCTCCAGCCTATAGGTTCTCCCTGTGTCCAGTAAACCTCCTCTCATCATGGATGTGATTCAGCCTGAAGCTGGAGGGGCCAGCAGCAACCAGCCAGACCACTCTATTACCAGTTGGGGAAGGATAGCATCTCTAGTTACAGTAGGGCATTTCCATGTAAAAGGACCCATGAGCACCAACGTGATGTTCATATGAGCATGTGAAAATGGGTGTCAAATGAAAGCTAAGAGTCTATATTTTTGGGAAATGAACGCATAGATACATTTTTCAACCAGTGAAGGCTTTGATTTCTGGATAGACAGATGGAAAAGGGATCTTCGAAAACATCTACCAGAAAAAGTCTTAAAAGGTACAATATCAGAAATGCATAAAACCAGAAGAATGTTTACATAAAGACCCCTGCCTACCAATATCAACAGTTATATCTGGTTTTGGAGAAAGCCTTAACCTTCTGTAAGTTTAAGAAATATTGCCTTGTGCCTTGTGATTACGTTCCCAAACACCCACATAACTTTAAGGTATTTTAATTTCCTCTGTGAGGAGGGAGGATAATGAAAGTCCACAGAAGTAACAAGTCAGCTAACAATTCGTTATAGTGATTTTTCTGATATCATTTTGTTTGTGAATTATTAAGTGATTAAAACTCGTAATTCCGTTACCAAGTTGGTAGTGGAGTTACAAAAAATCTTGAACCAAATTACTGCGACTGAATTGCCTCCAAAGGGAAATCATAATAGTCACGAACCACAGTTGGGTCTCCGGGGACTGTCCTCCCTTCAACTGGCATACTGTTCAGCTCAAAACTGGTTTCTTTCTCTTGTCTTTTAGTCAAACCAAGAGTGTTAAAACAGTCTGAGACTGGACAATCTCTCTCACTCACTCACTCACTCACTCACTCACTCACTCACTCACTCACTCACTCACTCCATTTAATGTCACCTCTCCCAGCTCTAACTGACACCTACCCATGAGTCCCCTCTTTCCATTTACTGTAACCAGCATCCTCACCTACTGAGCACCGACCGACACCGGATGACCATGGACATTGAAAAGTAGTTGAAATTTGGTCAGTCCAACCTGGTCTTGATGTTAACGCCCACAGACAGACCGGACTGGACCAAATCTAACAGCCTGTAGAGTACAGTGAGTAGAGCACAGTAAAGGACAGTACACTACAGTATAGAAAAGTAGAGTATAGTACAGTAGAGTATATTGTACTGAACTATACTCTACTGTACTAAACGCTACTGTACTCTTCTGTACTGCACTGTAGTGAACTCTACTCTGCTCTGCTCAGCTGTATTGTACTCATAGAAAATGATAGAGGCCTCTAGTGGCCAAAAGGCCTTATTAGCATGGGCAGCGCCATTGAGGGCTGTTACCATTTGAATGTAGTCAAATGAGTGGGACTTCCAACTTCATTGGCTGATCCCTCCTGGTCACCCTTTATAGTCATGTCCAACCAGGTCATCAGGAGGGATCAGCCAATCGTGAAGAAGAAAATAGACTACTTCAAAATGGAGATAGGCAGCACCATTGAGGCTATGCCGTCACAGACGCTATAATGACACAGATACAAAGATGAGTCCTCTATCTATCTCTGATTGTACTGCACTGTGCTCTACTCTACTGCACTGTGCTGTACTCTACTGTGCTCTACTGTGCTCTACTCTACTGTGCTCTACTGTGCTCTACTGTGCTGCGCTGTGATAATAATAATAATAATAATAATGTCCAAACATGTGAAACATGAGGTGAATGCCATTCATATCCATATTTATGCATTTCTGTGTAGTACATATCAAGGACCCATGATGTAATTCCTCTTACCGTAATTCCGTTACCGGGTGTAAATCCACTTCACTTACTGTAGTTCAATAAACAAAATAGATTTTTTTCGAACTCAAGGTGCCATGTCATAGCTGACACCCCATTTTTTCTGCAGACATCTTTGAATCTTAATTCGGAGAAGATATTTAAACGTGGTCACATTAAAAACGGAGGGAGATTTTACAATAATTCCATTACCAAAGTTTGCATCTGCACAGTTCTATCACTAAATTAGTTTTTGCACATTTTTCAGAGGAAATGGTTAAAAGTAGTCCTTGTGCATAGAGTTGTATGGTTTGTTAATCTTGGAAACCAATGGTTATTATTTGGCATACGTTTTAAAGTGAAATAACTGAGTCAAAGTGTAAATCTGTTACTGTGGAATTGCCCAGTACAAGTCCGCTTCTTGAAAAGTTACCACGCAAAAATAATGTTTCAGAAGGGCACCAGCTGCCACTATTATGTGGCTGTAACAGTAATCCAAAGAAGTGGTCAAAAGCCACCCACAGACCCCCCCACACCCCACACCAATCCCACCCTAAACAACCATTATATATAGTATCAGTTCTCTATGTCTGACAAGTAGTATGGAGCTTTGGCTCTAAGTATTGTTTCTTCATCCTATTGAATTCTCAGTTAATTTGGTGATGTTTTCTTCCCTGTTCAGAGAAATAAGTCGTTGAAGATACTGGGTTTGTCCCGTCCTACATCCTGATATTACTAGGTTCTGACCACTAGAGGGTGTTGTTTCCCCCCGCCATTGTTAATGGAATAATGTCACCCAAATCACAGAAGTACATATTGGTTTTCTTACCCATAAGCAGTTTATGGACCAGGTATGACAGCAACCCATGTTTTGGTTTGGTTTACCTAGCCACTGTTTAAAAGGTT